>NC_090757.1:15011675-15031675 GCF_036898095.1 Palaemon carinicauda
AAGAAACCATTTTGGGAATCTGATTACAACAACGTCTTAATTCATTAGCGAGTTATTGGACTAAAGTGCTGTATCCTTAGAAGCTATTAGTTCACCGGCTTGTTTTTCTTTTATCCGTATAAAAAAAACCTGGTGAAATTATATTTCATCATATCTTAATGTCTTTTAATACTTATATCATTCTTTGCAGCTTTCTAGAGCTAAGCAAGTGCTTTGAATTTATTGAAAATTAGATTTAGAGCAAAAATGCCTAAAGTCATAGTACATAATACCTTCTTGACAATGCCAAATCTTACGTTGTTTACGCACTTGATGACGCCAAGTCTTACGCTAGTTACACTTGACGATGCCAAATCTTACGCTATTTATGCACTTGACGATGCCAAGTCTTACGCTAGTTACACACTTGACGATGCCAAATCTTACGCTATTTACGCACTTGACGATGCCAAATCATAAGCTAATTACGCACATGACGGTTCCATATCATAAGCTATTTACACACTTGACGATTCCAACACATATGCTTTTTACACACTTGACGATACTAAATCTTTCGCTTTTTACGCACTTGACGATGCCAAATCATACGCTATTTACGCAATCTCTTATTGGTACCGATTTTTTTTACCAAGCACTGTTTATATCTTTGTGAGAAATCGTAATTTAGTCTAGTTTCATGATTCCAGAACAATTATAACCTAATGACATTTACTCCTGTGAAACCTACAAATTCTTCTATTAGCATGATAGGCGTTCAGTTTGTAATACCAAATTGCTATTTCCTTTAATTAAGGGTTTCTGATTTTTCATTTTGGAGTCCTTCAATTGTTTTAGAAAGTTTATTTAAAAATCATAACATTTAGAGCAATGAACTTATATCCAAAAATGATTTATATGAGAGAGAGGGGAATTGAGATAAGTTAGCGTATGGTGGATAATGGCACGTTACCAATCGTCGTTACACACACAAAAATATGAATTAAACATGTGGCATTTTATCATATTTTAAAATAAACCAATACTCAATCCGTTAGCGTCTCTAATAATTCTGTAGCAATAAATTTACATCTTACCCCATATCTGCCAAACTCCACTATTTTCTCCTTTCAAGTTCAGCCTTCAGGTTTTATGGCACAGTGATGTATAAAATGTGTTCGTGAGGGAGGTCAGTTCAGCAAGTAGTGTTCTCTTCACTTACTTACCATGACACTAATATTATCGGCAGCTTCTCCAGCCTCTTTTGTTTAATGAATTTATAAATTGGGGCAATATGACACATCGCCGGTCAGGGAGGCTGTTCACCACCGTTGTGCAAGGGGAAATATCTCTGCTGTTGCATCATGGAGTAAAAGTTAAAAAGAAATATGAAGTGGAGGTAATGTAGAAGGCTAAAAAGTGGGTGGAGCTACTGACCTAATGGACGTTGCAAAGATCCTCAAATAATGCCTACAGTGCACACTAGGTGGAGTGCCGACATCCGAAACCAACCCACCAATTTTCCGGGTGGTCTCCTCTTATGAACACTGTCTTATCATTATTTTTTTCTTTTGCTTTTTATTCATGTCTATTGGTTCAGTAATGGTTCAACTAAATGTTTACCTGTCTCACCGAGAAACAAAGTTCAGTACAGTTTCTATGAAAGTATGTGTATCATAATCATCATTATTATTTCTTGTTTTGTCGAAGTTCATTCTCGATTAAGAATCTTAGAGTTTCTTAATCGAGAACGAACTTCGACAAAACAAGAAAAACGACACCAAACTGTATCAAGATTTATCATCATTATTATTATTATCAAAATGATCATCATCATTATTATTATCAAAATAAAGAATACTTCTGCACAGCACAGACCTAAACGCAGCAATCTTGATAGGATGGTGGCGGTAATAAGAATGCAAAGATAATACCAATTATGTGTTGATTATCTCTAATGTTTCTTGCAAGTAGGATGCTGCATTGCATGAAGGAGGGTATAGACCAGAAAAAGAGATAGCTGGGGTAATATGCAGATTCGGCTGATATTCTGGCTTATGCCAAAAGCCCAGTTGAGGAAGATAGCCAAAAATGGCTAAGAATCATTACTAAACACTTGTTCGCATTTACATTGCTAAATATTACATTCGAGGGAGGAGATCATTAATGATATTCACATTTTTCGAGTGTGTTTCAGATTTTGCTGAGCTAATTATCTCTTGAAAGAAGGAACAGAAGCAGATAAGTTTAAAGTATAAGAGAAAAATAACTAAACGATTAAAAAACTAATACTTTGTTAATACCAAATAAAAAGATAGATAACAAAGCTTCTCTAGGAAATTGTACAAGTATTACCAAACCTTTAAAAACTCTTAAGGCTCCTTGCTTCAATAAACGAGCAATTACCCATGCAAAGAGGAAGTGCTTAATAGAATAATTGCCAAATGTCTTGGGTTCTTACAATGAAGTGCGGGATTCAGAACAATTTCTTATCAAGAGTATTAATTGGCTGACTGAATTTTCACCACAAAATTCTTGCTAAAACTGATTTAAAGATACTTGTTAATTATAGTGTTATATATTCATAAAATTATTCATGACTGAATTAGACGCATGTTCTTCGAAAATTGAACAGAATAATGGATTCAGTGAATGTTAAAATTTATCCCGAATGGGATGAAGGAAATTTAGCTCAGTTGGTTAGATGCTGGAGCCAAGGAGCCCATTCAATGCCAACAAGAAAGCTTTAATCTAGCGCTTAACCGTAATATAAGGAAAAACATTATTAATGGAATTCATAAACAATTTAGCCATAGAAAGAGCAAATTCAACGGTATTCAAAAACCTTTGGTCAGATAACCGCCATCATTCTATTTCTTGTTTCTCAAATCGAGATGTTGCTGAAAACATTAAAATAATGCATTGATTATGTTTTCTTTTTTGTTGAATTAATAATTTTAATAATACAGTTCTGTCTAAAAATAAAGTCAATCTATATTTTATTACCGAAAGCAGCATGGTAAATGTGTATAATTGTAAGTAAATATAGAAAAATGTGGTCAATTTGCTCTTCTTTATTTAGAATATCTTTCCACTTAAGAATTAGATGCAAACTGTTCATTTGGCTAGTTTAAGTACAGTTGTGCATGAGGGTAATTGTATCTTACCCACGCAGTCTTGCAGCTTTTAATGAAGACGGATGTTGTAAATGAACAAGCTTCAGAATGAGAATTGAATTTTCATTATGATAAATGGAAGGTTATACTGGCAAGTTCTGTGGCGATAAATCCCGAGGAGTGTAAAGAGAATTTAGTTAAGCCATAAGAACCCAATTTTCATGATGGTGTAAAGAAGAGTTGTTAGTTTTTGTCGTCAACAATTGATATTTTGAAAATCTCTTTCAGTTGTAGTATCATCATAATCAGGATATTCTTCAGCTAATGTAGGGATGTTTTCGATTGGATTTTATAGTTTATAATATTGTAATATCAAGAACAATAAAATGAAAATAATGACAATATTAGTTTATAATAATGTAATATCAAGAACAAGAAAATAAAAATAATGACAATATTAAGCATATTTCGATTAGAATATAATGTTGAAAGCTAAGCAAGTTAAACCGAGTGATATTGGATCATTGAGACGATTTTATTAATAATATTCGATATTAATAACTAATAATAAATATTAACTCTCCCCAGCTTTTATGAATTCTCTAAAGATAATTTCAACAGAAATAAATAATATTCATATGAGTAAATGCATACACAAATATATATAAATATATATATATATATAAATATATATATATATATATATATATATATATATATATATATATATGTATATATATATATGTATATGTGTGTATGTATATATATATATATATATATATATATATATATATATATATATATATATATATATATATATATATATATATATATATATATAGATATAGATAGATGGATATACACAGGTATAATTACACATACACACAAATGTACATACATCATATATATATATATATATATATATATATATATATATATATATATATATATATATATATATATATATATATATATATTGAAATAACTATTGTTCATTAGAAAATTATATAGGTTATACAACGTCCCAGACTAAGCTGCCCTGAGATATCAAACAACCTGTTCATCAATCTTGCTCAACCGTAAGTTTTAACTACCGTACTCTTGTTCATTGAATGAATAAATGAATGTATGAGATTTCTTGAATGTCATAGATGTTTAGCCATTCAAGGGTAATGTTGACGTGCCTTGTAATAGCAGTAAAAAAGCATTTAAAGGTTTAAAAGTCACTCATGAATAGCAGGGGCAAGGGACAGTGACATTGCCCTATCAAGCAGGACAATCCCCTAGAGACTGACCATATATACTGTACATATGATTAGCGTCCAAGCTCCCTCTCCACCCAAGCTAGGACCAAGGAGGGCCAGGCAATGGCTGCTGATTACTCAGCAGATAGACCTATAGGCTCCCCCAAACCGACCCTCCCTTCCTTAGCTTACAAGGATAGTGAAGTTGCAGCTACCAAAGAAACTAACGAGTTTGAGCAGTACTCGAACCCCTGCCTGGCGTTCACCAGTCAGGGACGTTACCACATCGGCCACCACAACCCTAAGCGCTATTTTCAATCTATTTCACAAGAGAGTATCAAATTTCTTAACGACCAACGGTTTAGATGTAAATACCAAAACGTAATTAACTAATTTACATGGAACGTAAATAATACATAAACCATGAATATTAATTCGAGAAGTTCGCAAACCATACAAAGAAACATTAACGTTTAGCAAACTTTTCCATAAAACATGAATGTTTAACAAACTTTATTTTGAAACATGAATATGTTAGGCAAATTGTCTCGCAAACTTTACTATGAAACATGAAATGTTTAGTAAATGAGGCAATAATTATCTTAAAATTCCTTTAATTTTTTTTTCTATTTAACATTACAAGTCTTTCTATGCACAAGTGTGAGAAACCTATTGTAAGTACGCATCTATAATCGTATTCTTACTCGCTCATGAGCAAAGACTCCCGTCATCTTCCAGACGCCCAGTCCAGACTTGACGCCAGCAATGCATTATGTATAAGGAATCTCTCTTATCTCTAAATCGATCTGATGTTCTTCTGGAGCTTGATGAATTCTGAAAAGAACCCTTAGAAAACACGCCAAAGATGGACCTTTGATATCATAATCAATATGAGCAGCATAAATGACCCTCTAATTACGGCCATTATCACAATAATGTGATAATACTGACCTGAAAATTAAATCAGATTTACTCTAAGACGTCAGGCGTCTGATGACTGCTTTATGCGCTCCACGAAAACACGATTAAAAATAAAAGCTGGAGCAGTTTGTATTATAAAAAAAAAAAATAGATCTTTAAAAGATTGGCTTTGCAAGAGGTTTACAAAATTTCCTTCATACAGGTAACACAAATTATTACCCACATGCACATATATACACATTATGTACATATTCATATATAAAAATTACATGCATTGGTATATATACACACAAAAACATTATGTATATGTACATGTATTAAAATAGATGTAAGTGCGCGCACACACACACACCTATATATATATATATATATATATATATATATATATATATATATATATATATATATATATATATATATATATATATATATATATATATATATTCTAATGCTGAGTTATATTCTGGGACCACACCGTTCTCTTTAAATGAAATTCCCCTCAAGTAAACTAACTATAGCCTATACCTACTGCCTTAAAAAGATCAACAGGGGCAAAATAGATTCGAAAGGAATAACTTAAATCTCTCTTTCGCTGCCCTGGACTGATCACCTAGCGACCCTTCCCATACATAAGAGGGTCTTTTCTAAAAAAAAAAAAAAAAAAAAAAAAAAAAAAAAAAAAAAAAAAAAAAAAAAAATTAAGTTTTGTATTTTTTTATGCAAATATCAATAACTCTCCTCCTTTTATCAATCAGCAGTTAATGCACTCGCTCGTTACTTGTATCTTTTTTGCGATATGTAGTTGATTGATAGTGAATGAGAATTATAGGTTAAATGAACTGGATACAGTATGCTGGAATCAATACACGTTAATCTTAAGTTTACATACAAAGTAATCTTGCTCATTGTACAGTGCATGAAAGTATCCAGACAAATTCATCCTAGTCTAGTTTTCCCATTTCAATATTTGCATTTCAATGATTCATACATCAATACAAATCTATAAAGCAATGCAACAACCTGTTACTTTACCCGTATATTCTTCATAAAGTAGAACACGATATTTGGCCTCCGATGCAAAGAAATAACAATAAAGTTATTTATGCAATTCTTGAGAGATATTTTGTCTACATCCGACCCTGCCAGATACCGCCACCACACATCCGGATTGCTGTGGCATAGAAATGAGCCTGTAACTTTGGGTGTTTCCACTTATACATGACAGGTGCGATTTGCTTTTGTGCTTCATGCAATGTACTGTATCGATTTTTTTTTCTCTTTCCCTTCAAGGTCTAAGAATAATATTTACCACATAGTTCTCTTGCCCGGCTTCATGGGTATGTCGTAAATATCTTGGGGTAAAGTATTTCAGGTATGGAATATTTTGTTTACGACACAGTTGTTTATAGGTTTTTATTTCGGATGCAAATGTAACAGACTGCGTGTATTTTGTTATGATTGATGGTTAATTGTTAGTTTTGTTTTGATTTCTTAGATAATAGAAAGGACACCCACAATATCATGTAAAATGGACATGAAAAATATATGGATCCATCTAAATAGATAAAAAAAAAAAAAAAAAAAAAAAAAAACATTTCGTAATAAGGGTATCTATATCAAAATAGACCACAAATCCATTTGTTGTTAAGTACATCTATCCATCTCTATATATCTTACAATATCTAAATATGCTACGATTCAATTTCTTGATTTGCCTCTCTACCTATCTATCCATTTTTACGTAAATAAGCTACAAATTCACTGCCTGATAAGCCTATCAATTTATCTATTTAAATACGCCATGAATCCCTGTCTGTCTATCTATCTATTCATCTATATATATATATATATATATATATATATATATATATATATATATATATATATATATATATATATATATAATTTGCATGAATTACTGCCCAATGAACTGAAACAGACGAAATTAAGTTTTGTTGCCACCTTGTGGGCGTTATTATACGCATTACGTGATCTTTCACATCAGATATGAATATTAAATATGAGAGCAGATATTTAAACGCAATAACAATTTCCAACTGCAATATTCTAGTCTCTTTAATTAGAATAAAATTAAGATATATTGAAGACAGGCTCAAAGGTCAAGTAATATCAGTTAAACACGTGAGTTAAGGACATAATAATAATAAAGGAGTCTCTATTGTTAGGAAGGGAATGTGAAAATGTAAATTTATTTAGCTGTGAGATTTGTTAGCCTTTAAAACTAGAATATAAATTGATCTCTAAAAGCGAAGAATGTTAACCCGATATAGAGCGCATGATTATACGAATCATTCCTACAAGGTGTTCTAATTTCTAAGCACTTGCACAGATATTCTAAAGTCACAATTTCAACTACGTTGTCTGAGATACTTGCCGTTAAAAGAAGTTTAAACTATCACATGAATATAAAATAATTTCGATCTTTTTGTTTTAATATTCTTAATTACAATAAAAACGTTAAAAGCTAAAGAATTATGCAAGAATGAATAGTGTATTGATAATAGGGATATCTTTCATCTCATTAGGTTTTGCCAGACCGTGTCAGCGAGATTAACGACCTAGTGTTGCTATATATAAGACAAAAAATGGTAAAATGGGATTTAAATAAGGAAAACAGAAGCCGGGAGAAAATACCAAAGCTAGGCCTCATATGTAACGTCTCAAGTCCAAAACTTAATGATAATCACGGAATAATTTTGGAAAATATGGTAAAAAGTAAGAGCCATTATAAAAAAAAAGTCTGGGAAATAGAAATAGTGATAGTAAGAAAGTAAAAAAGGAATTAAGAAATAACCACGACACAAATTAAACTAGAAAGATTCTACAGATATTCCTAAAAGGAATTCCCTAAAACAACTTATTTTTCAATATTTTTTTTTTAAATTGAAGGATAAATATAGCAACGAAAGAGACAGCTTAAAATAAGTAATTCATACATTACTCCTTTCTGAATCGATATTGTGAAACACCAATAATCAATTATTTCTTGGTGACTAAAACTTGAGCCTTAGAACATAAATTTTCTTGACACAACACTAATTCAATAAAAGGGACAATAAATGCCGGGATGGAGATAAAACAATCTATTCTTCGAAACCTTATCTTGAACTGTCTGCTATCTATTATCACTAGAATTTAAATGGCGCTGAACACACGTCTTGTAAGTGTTATATGAAGACAATATATCGCTAAAGTCTCTGGAGAGATGATAGGAGATAATGAACCAGACTTGGGGAAATCAAATAAAACAGGTTATTGAATTTGATTTAGAATCATGACATTTTAAACGCCACTGTTGTCGAACTAGTAACACCATAATTCAATGGTTTGGATTACCTCCTGTTGACTTTATCGTTCGTTCTTTGATGGAATATAAAAGAAAACATAAGTCGATTACAAATCTTATCACAATTGGGTTTGTTGCTTTCAGGTCGCGTAGTTGATTACAGGTTTTGTTTTTATAGATGTTTGTTCTTCCTTTTCTAATATCAGGTACGACTCCTTAAACACACAAATATAATATCAAGTAAATAATAATTTTTTTTTTTTTATATTAAACAGGCTTGGATCGTCTGTTTAGATTGTTATCCGAGTTATTGAGCAAACTGACGGCGATTACAAATCTTATCTCTATCGGGTTTGATGCTTCATTTTCCAATATCAGGTACAAATCCTTAAACACAAAAACATTATTCTAACTAAATCCTTTTTCTTTATTAAGCATGCTAGGATTATCTGTGCAGAATGTTATCAGAGTCATTGTACAACTGATATGTATTAGTGATTTCAATAAAAATGTTAGCTTAACTTTTCTATATTGGAAAGAAAATTTTGGCAGTTGAACGAAACTGAAGCGGAGCCGAATTAATTTTGGAAAGTGAATTACAAGAAAAATTATGCTATAAAACGTTTACATTTCACACTTCAATAAAATTACCACAAATATATTACCACGAATATAAAGAAAAAGAAAAATTCCTTATTATTCCTCATTCTCCTTATGCTACATCGTATGAATATGCTGAAAGGAGTCTATATCACATACGATAAACATCAGAACAATATTGAAAATAATTTTTCAAGTTCAGCTTTTTTTCTTGATAAAGG
The DNA here is from genome assembly GCF_036898095.1 of Palaemon carinicauda. NCBI lineage: Eukaryota > Metazoa > Arthropoda > Malacostraca > Decapoda > Palaemonidae > Palaemon > Palaemon carinicauda. Next base: position 15,021,064 of record NC_090757.1, read on the forward strand.
AAACTTAACAAAAGATGTACCCAGCGCATGGTCGATTTGAATATCTAATGCACCTGGAATGAGTGTGAAATATGCCTTTAGTCCCGAAGGAACTTCCAATATCAAACTAAAAGATTTGCATAGACAAGACTCCTGCGTGCATCAAAGGTTTGTTCCGACATGCCCCGTGGATGTGAAATGGCAATTTCGGCATAACCCCTACCTACTAAGAGTTTTAGTGGGTCTTGGGCATAACAAGAAGTAATTTACTGAAGCTAACGGCGCTTTTTATGCTCATCTAATGGGATTTTTCGAGTGTAATATCCATTTATCAGAAAAATAATTGAGAGTAGCGTGTATTTTCACTTATTAGATTATTTACCTGTATATTAATGATAATTCTTTTAGCGTGTAGTAGTGAATGTTGATGGTGTTGTTTTTATATGATAATTTACAGAAACGACCGAATTATAATTACTCTCATTAACCTCAAACAAAGGGTTACCTCTCTAAAGAAATGAGAAAATTTAAGCAACGGGAAGTTGATTAAGTTGAACATTTTAGTCGGGCTAGACCAAAGTGAATTGCTGAAAAGTGAAATCGGATAGAGGTGTTATTTTATTGCTTATACTGTTGTCCTGCAAATAGGACTATTAAGTAAGTGGTTATAGTTAATTAAGATAGATACACACACACACATATATATATATATACAGATATATATATGTATATATATACATATATATATATATATATATATATATATATATATATATATATATATATATATATATATACCTGTATGTGTATATATACTAACGAATATGTACATATGTACATAAATATACACATGTATAGATACACACACACACACACACACATATATATATATATATATATATATATATATATATATATATATATATATATATATATATATATATATATATCATGTATCAGCTGCTCTACCACAAGCCTATGCATGGGTGTACGTACTGTTTACAAAACAGATTGTAAGATCTTCTAATACTAGATGGAAATGTGTTAAGAGAACATCTGTTTGTAAAGGCATCATGACCTATTTTCAGCTTCAAAATGCATCATAAAAATGAAGAAAAAGCAGCCGAGACAGAGGAAAATCCTAACCAGATTTACAGCAATAAAAAACCGGTATGCAATACATTACTAACTTCAATTCATAAAGATAGATACGAATCTGGATACGATTATAGATTTCATTATGCTCTTTATTGAATTCTTAATATTTTGTCTTTATATAATATTTTGGTAGAGTCAACGCGATTCACTTACAAGGTTGATAGGAGTGTAAGCCTATATTTTTTTCTCTATTTTTGACTGATGTTTGATCTGTACATAGAAAGGCCAAAATCTACCCTCACAGAATAAGTGTTTGCACATGTCGAACAAATCTTTATAATAAAAGTTATGAAATTGAAAAAAAAAAAAAATCTAGGGATTCTATGAGAATCATTTAAGCGATTACAATATAGTTTTGTGAAAACTAATAAAAATTAATAACAATTTACTGACAGATTGTATGGAGTGCGCGATCCCCTCCGATGGTTGTTTTAGGGCCCCCGAACCAGCCACCTTCAAGAGAGCCATATAATAGCATTACGGCCAGAATAACACAAGAGCCATAACGAGGCGGCTAAATTGTTCCATTAACTATTACAACTCCTTTCATTTAAACTCATCAGGTCCGACAGAGTCATTAGCCGTCATAAAAGGCGTTCTCTTTCATTAAATGTTGGCTATAAAAAGGGAGACTAATCGCATGTTATGTACATTTAAAAGAGTATATAAGTAAGGAATTTAACTTTCACTTCGCCAACTTTTATTTGCTCCAGTTCTAGAGACCCACCGATCATAATTAATCTCTATCAGCATAATTTGTTTCAAATTATCTCCTGTTTATTTTTATTCATTTTTTCTTTTTATTCTAATGTTGGGTAATCTTAAATCAATTACTTTCGGGATCACACGGTCCTTGCTGTTATACACTAATTACCTTTGATCTCAACTTTTCATCTTTATAAACATATTCACATGAATTAACATATGTATACATATGTATACACACATATCTACAGACAAATAATATATATATATATATATATATATATATATATATATATATATATATATATATATATATATTTATATATATATATATATATATATATATATATATATATATATATATATATATATATATATATATATATATATATATACACATGCCTATTTATATATGTAAATTCATTAAATCCTCATTTTTTTTGTACTGACCAACGGCTGCTCTTCGTAGCTAAACTACAACCCTAGTTAGAAAATCAGGATGCTACTATCTAAGCCCTAGGCCTCCAACAAGGAAACATAGCCCAGTGTGGAAAGGAAGTAAATAAAGTACAAGAGAAGTAATGAACACTTAAAATATTTTAAGAGCAATACATTAAAATAGCTCTTTCATATATAAACTATAAAAAAGAGACTTAGGTCAGCCTGTTCGACATAAAACATTCGCTGCAACTTCTTTTTTAACAGATAGGCACCCATCCTCTCTCTCTCTCTCTCTCTCTCTCTCTCTCTCTCTCTCTCTCTCTCTCTCTCTCTCTCACACACACACACACACACACACGCACACAAATTACCAGCCCTAACATTAGTGAGACCGGTAGCCCGGCTTAGAATGTCGAACAATTGTCACCATGTTGATTGTCGCGATAGTAACGTCAGACACGCAAATTATGACACTAATAGAGACAGTTTTACTGCATAAGATTATCTAAGTACACTCAGTAAATATTATTTGCAGGGGCACTGAAAGTCTAAGAGTCGACAAGAACTGACATGCGGCCAAAAAAAGGGGCACAAGGAATGTTCTCTCAAAAATTTAAGCAACAGTTTTCAGACTAAAGAAAACACTCATACTTCATTACCATTCACTCTTACAGTAAGCGAGAGAAGGTATCTTTATCATATTGTTAAAATACTTATTAAAAACAACAACAAAATATATGTTCTCACCAAATGGGAGCAATAGTTTTCAGAATAAAGAGAACTATCAAAACTTCATTACCATTCACTCCTGCAGTGAGCGAGGGAAGGTAACTTGATTATATTGTTCAAATATTTATTACAAACAACAACAAATTATATGTTCTCTTCAAATTTGAGCAGCAGTTTTCAGACTAAAGAAAAAACTCAAACTTCATTACCATTCACTCTTACAGTGAGCGAGAGTAGGTAACTTAATCATATGGTTAAAATACTTATTAAAAACAACAACCAAATATATGTTCTCTCCAAATATAAGCAACACTTTCTCGACTAAAGAAAACACTCAAACTTTAATACCATTCAGTCTTACAGTGAACAAGAGTAGGTACTTAATCATATTGTTTAAAACAAAAAAAAATATTAAAAAAAATCCAACAAAAATGTATAAGTAATTATGTTCTCATTATATACTGAAAAAAAAAAGATATATAATTCTGCTCTCACTCCCTACAAATCCTCAAAGGCCTAGCTCAAAGGTAAACATATCGGTGTTCTAAGAGTTGATTATAATTGAAAAACTAATGAATCGTAAGAAAAAGGTTAAAAGTACGAATTACCATGTATTTTTTTACAGTAGGGTTTTTCTCTTTAGTCAAAGTATTGAGACTTGTTCATGATTAGCGCCTTGTTTTTTCCAAAAGGTAATATAATATACAAAACTGTCAAAGTATCAAGTTGCGAAAAAACTGAGCACTATATTCAAGATAAAACTGTGCAGTATGTTCACGATAAAAATGTACAATATGTTCAAGGTAAAATTGTACAAAATGTTCAAGATAACACTGTGCAATATGTTCAAGATAAGAATGTACAATATGTTCAAGATAAAAATGTGCAATATATTTAAGATAAAACTGCGCAATATGTTCATGGGGAAACTATGTAATATGTTCAAGATAAAACTAGGCAATATGTTCAAAATGTGTCTCGTAAAACAAATGTAATATGCAGACGATATTCCAAATGAGCCCAATAAAAAGGGCTTAAGAAACATATACTGTAGTGATGATACATCGTCTCTAAAAGAGGGAATGACTCTCGCATGAAAAAGAAAGTATTTTATCCAATAAAAAAAAAAATGCTTGCAAATATACTTGGGACTAATAGGTTGTTACCTCACTCCATGAACAAGGAGTGAAGAATAATTCATAATCGAGAACTAAAGAAAGTGTAATAAAGAGAAACAAATACGAAGATTATAAATGGCAAGTTAAAAGAAACGGAAATTCCTTTGACATAAACACATAAGAAAGCGAACAGTAAATGCAACATACTACGCCCAAAAAGTCCATGTCAAAATGCATCCAAAAAGTCTACTGCCAAAGCACGATCTGAAATATTAGTTTTAAACACAAAATAAAAAGGTACGATATAAATATGACATACATTCATCACCTTCTATGATAAACGCATTTCTCAACGTTACTGACGAACTGTTCGGTGATTCCGTGTTTTTAGAAAGTCAAAAACAAATAGTAAAAAGTCAGGTTTGAAATATCATAGGACACTTAAAAAGGACTTTCTTTAAATCTCATTTTTACCAACTAAATAATATTCAAGCTATAATGATAGAATAACTTAATTTTATGTAATTTTACTTAGTTTCATTTGATCAACCCTATGAAATTCTCTAATACTCCTAAATTCCACATATTAGAATTAACCATACTTAATTAAAAATGCAACTTAAAAAGAGAATGGTAAATTCCTCTACCCATCGCAACCAAAAAATCCATGGCGTTTATGTATGCAAGAACCTGACTTGTCTGGAACTTCTTGAAGTTCCTGAATGTTTTGAAAAGTAATATTTGGTCAAGTATAGTGCTAAAACCTGTTGCAGGGCAACTCTTGCATCGATCCCATTAAACTTGAACAATGGTGCTAGTTTAAAAAAAATAACATTAGGGTTTCTGTAAAAGTCAAATAATAAAAAAAGAAAATTGTGGCTTAAATTTACCAACTGGTAAAAATTACTAGAAATTAAGTATTGGTGAAAGTTGAGAAACGTTTGTCTGTATAAGTTTCAAACTCTGTCTCTTCCTATCTTTGAGAATGCATCTGACTATTTCTTTATTAATGTATTCTGTCTATTTTTCTTAATTAATGGCTCTCTCTCTCTCTCTCTCTCTCTCTCTCTCTCTCTCTCTCTCTCTCTCTCTCTCTCTCTCTCTCCTCTTTCTCTCTCTCTCTCCTCTCTCTCCTCTCTCTCTCTCTCTCTCTAAAAATACTACTCTATCGCTTTCTCCACTATATATGTTCTATGTCCTACATTGATAAATGTATGTGTCCTGTTCTTTCTTTACTAATGGTTTACTAATGCATCTCATATCTACCTATTTATTAAATAATTATCTGTTTCCGTATCTTCCTCTCAACATTGTTGTCTCTCTCTTGTACAATCTCTGTCACTTTCCATAATTCTCTCTCTCTCTCTCTCTCTCTCTCTCTCTCTCTCTCTCTCTCTCTCTCTCTCTCTCTCTCTCCATTACTGCACCGATGCGAATGTTTATATACACCTGCAAGTATATTAGTCACAATAACACTGTCAATCAGGTTATCGATCTCCAAGCAATCTTTTTTTCACAATCAAAAGTAACAGTAGAAAGGCTTTATTTTCATTTCCAAATACACGACTTTTTTTTGGTTCTGGTCATAAAAGTGTGAGACATAGATTACGCTAATGCATTTGCCAAGCGATTTCTGGTTAAAGATAATACATTTTGAATGAGAGTGAATGTTTAAAGAAGGTGAAACTGGTCTTCCCCCGCAGACTCAGAATATGTATAAATTAGAGAGTGGACACTTATGATGCATAAACAATTTAATATCTTAATATTCTAAATTATGAACCTGTAAATTCTGTAAGAATTATGGATAATATCCCTCATAGAAATCAGATTATTCAACGTATTCTTTCGCAGCCATTGAATTAGTTCTTATCCCCCATACACATTTGCGTAGTTACATATGCATATGAAGCCATCTAAAAGGAACTGGCCACCTCATCCCATCCTATTTTGATACAAAAACAAACACACACACACACACACACACACACACACACACACATATATATATATATATATATATATATATATATATATATAACACATTACATATATATACTATATGTGCATATATACATGCATACACAAGCACACACATACACACATTAAACACACACACACACACACACACACACACACACATATATATATATATATATATATATATATATATATATATATATGTGTGGTGTGTGTGTGTGTGTGTGTGTAAAACTCACACAAACATGTGATGCTTTTCCTAGGTATTTTTGGCATAAAAATGCCTAGGAAAAATTCAAATATTCAGTGAATCCTGACAACTTTTCAAGAGGAGTGACATATTAATAGGCGTTATCTTGGTTAAAAAAAATTGACATATGAGCATATCAATATAAATAAATAAATTGTAGTGAACTATTAGAAAATACACATTATCATCTAAATTGCCTCTTTAAGCACCCAACTAGGTTAATGGGATATTAGCTCCACTTACATATACATACACATGAGTGTGTGTGTATACGTGCGGTGTGTGTGTGTGTGCGCTAATGAAGTCTTTGTAATGATGCCTTTTTTGCGTGCTATTAGTAACAGCATAAAAGTCTACCATAAACAGATTCACGCAATTCCCTTTATCACTGAAGTCCCTTCAAATAAGATCAAAATTTTCAGCATTCAAGAAGAAACTATTGAAATTTTCCAACGCTAACGAACCTTAACACGTGGCATCGAGGACGGATGTGATGACAGTGATGTCATAAGATCAACCTCTTTGGAATCTTGTCACTTGTGACTGATTTCATGCGCAATTGTGTTTGGGTTAGTTATTATATATATATATATATATATATATATATATATATATATATATATATATATATATATATATATATATATATACATATATGTATAGAGAGAGAGAGAGAGAGAGAGAGAGAGAGAGAGAGAGAGAGAGAGAGAGAGAGAGAGAGAGAGAGAGAGAGTATGCTGATGATGCTGCCATTGTTAGCAGAATACCACAGGATTTGCAATGCTTGCTTACCAGAATGCATGAAATATCTGGGCTGATGATAAATAGAAGAAAGACAGAGATTATGAGAACGGAGTATGCAATGGAAGATGAAATATCATTGGAAGGAGAAACGATTAATGAGGTAGAATCATTTAAGTGTTTAGAAATATGATCTCCAATACAGGGTCTTTAGAATTAGAGTTTAGTGAAAGATTGAAAAAAGCAAAAAAGCAATGGCTAGGTTGAGTAAAATCTGGAAATCAAATCGCCTGAAATTACATATAAAAATCAGACTATATATCAGTTTAGTAAGACTGCTGTTCCTGTATGCACATGAATCATGGTATGACAATGAAACAATCTCCAATAGATTTAGCAGATTTGAGAGCAAAGCCCTCAGAAGGATATTGGGAGTTACATGGCAGGACACGATTGTAAATGAAACTGTAAGAGAGATTACTCGAGCGCCATATGTGGATGAGATCATGATGAGGGGTAGATGGAGATCTTTTGGGCCTGCTCTTCGCACTCCCAAAATGAGATTAGTTCACCAAACGTTCAGTTGGGCTCCACGAGGCACTAGAAGAGTTGGATGACCCAGGCCTACAAGGCTGAGAAATATGAAGCGCGAGGTAGGAGAGGATGAATGGAGAAATATTGAGTAAAAAGCTCAAGACAGAGACGACTGGCAAAATATAACCGAGGTCCTTTGCATCCATAGGCATGAGGAGATGATGATGATATATGTTTATATATATATAAATATATATATATATATATATATATATACATATATATATATATATATATATATATATATATATATATGTATACGTAGGTTTTATATATATATATATATATATATATATATATATATATATATATATATATATATATATATATATACACATGAACATATACACACATACATAAATATATATATATATATATATATATATATATATATATATATATATATATATATATATATATATATACATATACATACATATATATATATGTATATATATATATATATATATATATATATATATATATATATATATATATATATATATTATGTGTGTAAATTTACACACACACACATATATATGTATATATATATATATATATATATATATATATATATATATATATATATATATATATATATATATAAACTTTATTATAAGCATAGTCTATGACATATGCTGGGAATGAATGAAAATTGTGTGTTATGAAGCATTGTATTAATATGCTTGAATTTGAAGTATGAACACAGATAGGCATGCATTTGTGGGCGCGTTTTACTATCGTATATACATATGCCCTAAATGTGTATAAGTAGGAATATATTAGTTGATTCAACTATTTATATAAATATATAATATACCATGTAAGTGCACATGGACAGTTGTTATATATAATACAGGTAATTAATTAAATTGAAAAACCAAGAACATATTTCTTATATGTAATAGTTATTTAAATACAAAACATTTTACACATGACATGTGCACTAGTCCACATACATAACATTTGCATTAAGAACAACGCTGCAAATCAGAACGTAAGTTCTACATAACAAAACATGGCTACAAAATTAATGGTACCGTCACAGATGACCATAAGAATCAATAAGCAGTTCTTTATGAGATGTCGTAGGATAAAAGAATCAATGAATCCACCGATCAGACCTTCACAGGACCACTCTCACTTGTATATAGAACTGGCTTAACTATTAACATTTATTTTATCATTTTTCTTTTATTGCCAACGAGTTGCTTTTTAAAATGCCGCACCGTAAGATCTGCGATGTTTATTGATGCATTAAAGAATCCGTCGAACTTCAGTAAGAAATGGGTATGTGATAACCAGAAGATAAAAAGAAAAAAATAACGGCACGGGCCACATTAATAATCAATAATTTAGTAAATGTTCTTCAAAATTACATACATTTCTCTTATTTGAATTATAGCTTACTATGACAAATACTGTTGATGTAATTTCTTCATATCAATAAGAATTATTGTAATAATTCATTGGTAGCAATGAATTAATATGCTTTGCATTAAGTGTATTTTTTATCAATAACAAACATTTAAGTTCTTTATTGCAAAACCGTTAAGTCTCGACGATAATTGGCCTTCTTTTTCGTTCTCAACAATTCAGCATTGTTTCTCAACACGAACAGAAAAACAAACAAACAAGAAGAAACAATGAAGGTGAAAAAAAATGTACATATGTTTTGTATCAACGTTCAAGTCATTGTCTGATGCTAAAGAAAGTGAAATGAGTTGACAATAAAACGTATCCATCCCGTTAGATGGCAGCACCATGTGATGATTTATGTACAGTGCGATTAATTTTAAACTTCATGTCTAACTTTATGGAGTTAAGCATTTTTAGGTCATTGACGTAACGAAATATTTACACTGATTTACGGTACGTGAACTTTAAATGAATACAAATGGCTTTAAGCTAATGAAATTTTAGAAAGACACTTTAGAGGTATAAGTGTCCAATTTGGGCCAGTGCATCCGACTAAAATAATACGAATATTCCTGGACATAATTCAGATGTTTTTCCATTGATTCAAAATTGAAAACATATTTGACTAAATAACTATGGAATAAAATACCTTTATGTGTAGCAAAGTTAAAAGACACATTTCATAAATGCTTTTCTATTCATATATTAGAAATTATAAAGTGCCCTTAAGAGGTATGTTCATTTATTAAATAGCAGGGCTTCAATAAATAGTATTGACATGGGGAAAGTCCCAATTTGTCGGTTAATATGTTTTTATATTCGTAAATTTCATAAAGGTGGCGTAACACTTTTTCTAATCAATTATAAAATGATTTCCTTTCTTTTGTATGTAATATTCATTCACGGCCATATTTATTCATTGAACCACATACACACTGGCTGGCTGGATCACCTCACATCCCTATTATATGTATGTATGTATGTATGTATGTGCATACATACATATATATATATATATATATATATATATATATATATATATATATATATATATATATAAGAAAAAGTTGATACTCAAAAGATTACCTCTCCACTACCAACCTTAAACAAACAGGGTATAATAACAAATGATAATTTCATACACACATATATATATATATATATACATATATATACATATATATATATATATATATATATATATATATATATATATATATATATATATGTATATATATAATATATAACTAAGTTATATAAGTATGTGTCAAATAATCTAGTAATATCTTTTAATATAGAATTAACTCTGCCACGGGATCACCCCTGCAGTATACAAATCGGTCAAGCGGTTTACCTTTATTTCTACTCACCACTAAGTTTCGAATCCATGACCGGACAGAAGTACTTACTAAAAGGATATTTTCCAATGGGTTTGTGATCCCGTGGTATAGTGAATTCAATATTAAAAAGAAATTGTGATTTGTTTGATAACATGAAA
>NC_090757.1:15049175-15051570 GCF_036898095.1 Palaemon carinicauda
TTATCAATTTTTTTCTTAATCAAAAGGGAATATTGTGTACTTATTGACTATGATTTTTAATCAAAACGAAATACTGGGTTAATACTTACAATCAATATTGAGTATCAATGTAATATGAGTCTTAACCAAAATCAAAATATCGGGTACTTATTAAACATGATGCTAGGCAAAATTAATAGTGTGTTCATTATCTTCAATCATCATCATATAGCAAATAACAAACGAACATTCCTCTAATCAGTGATTTTCTGGCAATCTCGAACGAAATATTGTGTACCTTCTGCTATGAGCCCTGAATCTTTATTGATTAAGATTCTTAATCAAAACTGTATATTGGTAATCGATAGATACTGCCACTAGCAATGACTAAAATTATCTTGGCAATTAGTTTTAAAACCGCAACATTCTTGACGGTACACTTCATGCATGAGTAAATGCAGCGAATAACATCCGTGACTTTTGCATATTTATCGCAATGTTCCATGTGATATCCAAACCATTTCTTAATTCTATAATAATTCTAGGGAGTTGATACTTTCTCGCTACCTCCATTTATGACTGGATATCATTGTACGTAATTGTTTACACCATTATTTTTCAGATATTGACCTACATTGTCATTGAAACCATGTAACTTCATGGCCATGGATGACTTTTCCAGGCCAAGGTCCATGAGAAAGCAGAAATGTGACTCATCGTTGAATGGTAATTGGTTTTTCGAGGAACAAAAACTTATATGATTTATTTTGTACTTAAAAACACGTAAATAACATACTCTTTAAACAAACGTGACGTTTTTTATTCATATTCATTCTAGATTTATCGTCCTGAAGTGTTTAGAAAATACAAAAGCGTTTTAGTCCAGATAAACTAAGTAAACACCATTACACTCTGAAGCTGGATAGTACTTGGATGACTATCAAGATATGCCCCGAATTAGCAACCAACTTCCTTCGACATACCTACGGTACACCGCAAACCTGTAAGCGCGGCGCGCACGCAAACAGACACACACACACATATATATGTATATATATACACATATCTATATCTATCTATCTATCTATCTATCTATCTATTCACATATATATATATATATATATATATATATATATATATAAATATATATATATATATATATATACATACATACATATATATATATATATATATATATATATATATATATATATATATATATATATATATATATATATATATATAAATATCTATCTATCTATCTATCTATATATATATATATATATATATATATATATATATATATATAATATATATATTTATATATATATACATACAGATGCTGTCTTTATATATTATATACATACTGTATATATATTTATTAGTCTTTAAGAGTGAGGTGAAGACTGCAAAAAACAAAATTAAAATTATATATTCAAAAGCATGTAATAAAAGCTAACTATAATAAGAGGGTGACGGATCTAATAATGGTAGTCTTGATAATAATATTATTGGTAATATGATAATTCTTATATCACTTTAAGTGATAAAAATTATCAATATTCATAGAAAAAAAATATTGTTATTTACATAATTTAAATAGTAATAATAGTGATAGCAATAATAATAGAAATAATGATATGTTTTTGATAGTACAAACGACAAACAAACTTGGTCTGATTATTTAAAGCTAAACCAAAATATTTCATGATGACGATGATAATAATAAAAATAATACCTCTTGAAAGTAGCCAATAAACACATTATTAAAATTATGTAAATTCACTTGCGAGCACAAACAAGCATCGGGGAGTTTAAATCGAGCCAGATAATCTCTGTATTTCGGATCAAGAGATTCCGTCAGGGGATGTTTCCATCAGCAAACAAACTTAATGCAGTCTTTGAGCACTTCGATCGTAAAAATGATTACTAAATGCCGGTGCAATGGAGGTCTTTATACATTCCCTACTCTTTAGCCGAAGTAGACGTCAGGTCCGGAGTTGTAAAATCAAAAAGGGATGAGAACAAGCGACGTGGCTAAACAAGGGAGGTATTGTTCCAAGGGCGCCATCTTCGTAAAATTCTTGACTAGTTCTTATTAAACCTCAAGCTTATGTAGCGCATTTTCAGATTTAGGTGACGCCTACTTATCTTAGAGTTTGTTCTAAGGCCAAAATCTCAGTTTAATGCGAGTTAGGCTCCAGAACGTGTAATATTCTTTGGATACCTTTTTATGTCGCCGATAAACTACTTTGAATCAAGCCTTGTCTATTTTGTTGTGGACCGGTTTGCTTTCCCGAATGCCAGTGGGCGATATCTAAATAAATGCTGCCTAATTCCAAGGTGGGATATAGCTACTATTATTTACAGTGATTCTTAAGCACATGCAAGGTATTCTTTCGATCTCATATAATCC
>NC_090757.1:15052070-15054570 GCF_036898095.1 Palaemon carinicauda
ATGAAGCGTGAAGTCGGAGATTATGAATGTTGAAGTATTGAGCATCAATAGACGTAGAAGCAGATTATGATATATATATATATATATATATATAAGTGTATATACATACATATATCGATATGTGTATATGTATATGTATATATATATATATATACATACACACACACACACACACACACATATATATATATATATATATATTTAACCCTTCCCACTACTTCCCGCTTCCCAACTACAATCCTCTGGTTAAGCAAATTTTGGAAGAATGTGATTTCAGAGTTTATCTCACGGGGTACCCGCTTTAGCACATATAACTAGAACTTGCGTGGTTAGATGAACACCACCTGTATTCAGGCACCGCTTAAAGAACAATATATATATATATATATATATATATATATATATATATATATATATATATATATATATATATATATATATATATATATATGTATATATATATACACATATAGTCAATTCTTCTAATGAGGCGCATTTGCACTGACTCGCAGCGGTGCCCTTTTAGCTCGGGAAAGTTTCCTGCTATCTGATTGGTTAGAATTACCTTGTCCAACCAATCAGCGATCAGGAAACTCTTCAGATCTAAAATGGCACCCCTGCGAGTCGGTGCAAATCTGCCTCACTAAAAAGAATTGACTATAGATATAGATATATACAGTACATCTTTACATCTTTGCACTGACTCGCAGCGGTGCCCTTTTAGCTCGGGAAAGTTTCCTGCTATCTGATTGGTTAGAATTACCTTGTCCAACCAATCAGCCATCAGGAAACTCTTCCGATCTAAAATGGCACCCCTGCGAGTCGGTGCAAATCTGCCTCACTAAAAAGAATTGACGATAGATATAGATATATACAGTACATCTTTACACATACATGATCATTATTTCAACAATGATCTGATGTAAGTTTTTGATAATGATATATAATTACATAGCGATCTTTTCAACCACTAAAAATTCTCTCATTGCGTAAATAAAGAGTTGAAAATCACTTACAATAACAAAACAACACAATCTTTCAAAAAGCCACCACTGAAGATTTTCACTCATCGAAACTCTAATCTAAAACAAACACGAAATATTCGATACCTATCAAATGTAAATTTTTACCAATATGAAGCACTACGTACCTAATATTTATTATTCTTATTTAAAAAAGAATATTAGGTATCCAGAAATATGATCTCAATCAAACCAAATATCAATCATATAAGAATCTTAATCAACAAGGAATATGGGTATCTATGAAATACACTAAGTCAAAAGAATTTTATTCTTAATCCAAACGAAATATTTTCTACCTAACGGGTATGCATCTTGAATAAAAGATTTTATCAAACCAGAATATGATTAGTTATAAAATAAACCCCATTAAATATAATAATTGAAAAAAGAATTTTAGGTCATTATCAACTGATTCTTGAGAAAAAAAAAATGGATATTTATCAACTTTTTTCTTAATCAAAAGGGAATATTGTGTACTTATTGACTATGATTTATAATCAAAACGAAATACTCGGTTAATGCTTGAAATTCAATATTGAGTATCAATGTAATATGAGTCTTAACCAAAATTAAAATATCGGGTACTTATTAAACATGATGCTAGGCAAAATGAATATTGTGTTCATTATTTTCAATCATCATCATATAGTAAATAACAAATGAACATTCCTCTAATCAGTGATTTTCTGGCAATCTCGAACGAAATATTGTGTACCTTCTGCTATGAGCCCTGAATCTTTATTGATTAAGATTCTTAATCAAAACTGTATATTGGTATCGATAGATACTGCCACTAGCAATGACTTAAAATTATCTTGGCAATTAGTTTTAAAACCGCAACATTCTTGACAGTACACTTCACGCATGAGCAAATGCAGCGAATAACATCCGTGACTTTTGCATATTTATCGCAATGTTCCATGTGATATCCAAACCATTTCTTAATTCTATAATAATTTTAGGGAGTTGATACTTTCTCGCTACGTCCATTTATGACTGGATATCATTGTACATAATTGTTTACACCATTATTTTTCAGATATTGACCTACATTACGTCATTGAAACCATGTAACTTCATGGCCATGGAGGACTTTTCCAGGCCAAGGTCCATGAGAAAGCAAAAATGTGACTCATCGTTGAATGGTAATTGGTTTTTCGAGGAACAAAAACTTTTATTTGATTTATTTTGTACTTAAAAAACACGTAAATAACATACTCTTTAAACAAACGTGACGTTTTTTTTATTCATATTCATTCTATATTTATCGTCTGAAGTGTTTAGAAATAAAAAAGTGTTTTAGTCCAGATAATCTAAGTAAACACCGTTACACTCTGAAGCTGGATAGTACTTGGATGACTATCAAGATATGCCCAAATTAGCAAGCAACTTCCTTCGAAATACCTACGGAACACTGCAAACCTGTAAGCGCGCGCGCACACACACATAAATATATATATGTATATATACACATA
>NC_090757.1:15059570-15062070 GCF_036898095.1 Palaemon carinicauda
TCTTAAGTGCAAACATGTAAAAAGCATAAGAGTTCGTAAAGACTCCCAAGATGCCAATCAACATCACGACACTCAAGGAAGCGGAAAGTTAAGAGCGAAGTTTCGGAGAGTTACGAACAGAGGTTGTGGACGCTGGCTAAGAATTACTCATTGTTGGGTTTCCGCTGTACTGCATTCGTGTTTCTTTTTTTCATTTTTTTTTTTTTGCAGTAAGCGTCATTTTAACTATCTTGTCATATATATATATATATATATATACAGTATATATATATATATATATATACAGTATATATATATATATATATATATATTCTGAATGCCCCTGTATTTCATATTCTATTTCTATGTCATTCAGGCTTCAAGAAATTTTAGAATTGACTTTTAGTTCGTTTCTTATATACGTGTTATAAAGTTAAAGTTTGTCCTCTATATAAATCTTGTATGTGTTTGTACATGTGATCTCTTAAATTCCTAAGAGTAACGTGTGAGAGAGAGAGAGAGAGAGAGAGAGAGAGAGAGAGAGATAAAAGGTGAATGCTGTTTAGGCTTCTAAGGTAATATTTTGTCTGATGTTGACACGAGTAGGCAAAATAGTCCGTAGTTGGTCAAGAAATGCCCTTGGCCCACCCATGCGTCCAAACACGGTCTCATGAGACGGCTCGAGTTGCCTATTCGATTTAAGAAGACAGCGCAAGGTACATATTCCGACATGTACGTGTCATTTTCAATTTTCGAAAAAAAATAATCAAGTTTGAAGTGATGCTGCAAAGGGTTTGTTAAAGCTTGGCTATTCGAGGTATGGATACGTTCTTTAAGTTACTCTGATTTTTTATTACCTTGAATTAATTTAATTTGACTTCTGAATTTTTGCTGTTTCAAATTTGATATGAAAATGGTTGGTAATGAAGTAGAAATAATCGATGTTGTCCTTGAAAGGCATCTGATCCTTCTCTTCATGTTCGTTATAATTTCCAGATCATCAAGAAAAATAAATAAAATTGAAAGTAGATAATAGGTTGGCTGGGGCACCAACAACCCGTTGAGATACTGCCAATGGAGAGTTCTTGGGCCCTTTAACTGACCAGACAGTAATACATGTGATCCATCACTCTGGTTACGGCTCATTTTTCCATTGCCTACATATACACTTTTCACATTCTCCTCTATCTTCAAACACCTGACAACACTGCAATTACCAAATAATGTTTCTTTACTCAAGGGGTTAACTACTGTACTGTAATTGTTCAGTGACTACTCTCCTTTTGGTAAGGGTAGAACAGACATTTTTGCATTGGTCAGCAGATCTTCTAGGAGAAGAAACTCCACAATCAAACAATTGTTCTTTAGTCTTGGGTACTGCCATAGTCTTCCACTGTCTTGGGGTAGAATTCTCTTGCTCGAGGGTACACTGGGGCACACCATTCTATCTTATTTATCTTCCTCTAAGTTTTTTCAATTTTTTTCATAGTTTATATATGAAATATATATTTTAATTTTGTTACTGCTCTTAAGGTCTTTTATTTCAATTGTTCATAGGCTACTTCTCTTGTAGCTTATTTATTTTATTGTTTCCTTTCCTCAGTGGGCTATTTTTCCCAGTGAAACCCTTGGGCTTATAGCATCCTGCTTTTCCAGCAAGGCTTGTAGCTTACCTGCTAATAATAATAATAATAATAATAATAATAATAATAATAATAATAATAATAATAATAACAATAATAATAATAATAATAATAATAATAATAATAATAATAATAATAATAATAATAATAAAAACGACTTCTCTTCTAAACTACATTGGGTTTGGGCAAGCCTATTTTACAGATATCAATCATACACAAATTCCCTTTTTTAATTTCATCTGGAATTTAAACACTGATCGGCACTTTAAAGACCTGAACTAGGAATCTGATTCTCAATGGAGGAGAGATATTCGCCATGGCTTATTTTATTTAGGTTGAGATTCCCATGGATCTGTTTACAATTCGGATGTATTCTCTTTGACGTACTTCCAATAGTGAAATATTTTCTCTGGATTTTCTTCAATTGAGAAAGTCTCTCTGGTCTTTCTTCAATTGGGAGATATTCTATTTGGCATTTCTTCATTTGAGAAATTCTCTCTGGACTTCTTCAATTAAAAAATGTTCTCTGGCTTTTCTTCAATTGAGAAATATTCTCTCCGACCCTTCTTCAATTAAGAAATTTGCTCTCGCCTTTCTTCGATTAAGAAATATTCTTCATTTGGAAAATATTCCCTCAGACCTTTCTTCAATTGAAAAATGCTCTCGCTGGCCTTTCTTCAATTAAAACTATTCTCTCTAACCTTTCTTCAATTAAAAATATTCTCTCTAACCTTTCTTAAATTACAAATATTCTCTCTGACCTTTCTTCAATTCAAAATATTCTCTCCGATCTTTCTTCAATTGAAAATTCTCTTTCTAACCTTTCTTCAATTAAAAATATTCTCTTTTAAATTTTTCTGATTTGAAAATATTATATT
>NC_090757.1:15067070-15093041 GCF_036898095.1 Palaemon carinicauda
AGTTCAAGTTTTTCATTACTCTGTTTACTGTCAAAAACACCAGTCCTTTGGACAGTGAGTGATTGAGCCATCTGGTTTAAGTAAAGGAGGAACTGTTACATCTACACCAAAGAGTGCAGATTTAAGGGTAGACCACCATTTATGTTTCTGAGTTGTACCAGAAAGGGTTTCTTTTCAGTTGAGGCATAAACTTTCTCAGCAAAGGCTCTTAACTGAGTATAGTTATTCCAGGTCAAATCTGATCTGTTACCCTTCTAAAGATGATAGGCCTCCTGCTTCTCCAAATAAGCATATGTACATGTATATATATATATATATATATATATATACATATATATATATATATATATATAGTGTATATGTGTTATATATATACTTTATATGTATATTTATTGCATTTAGATATACAGTACATACTATATATATCTATATCTATATCTATATCTATCTATATATATATATATATATATATACATATTTATTGTATATAGTGTATATTTATATGCTATAAATATACATATAAAGTATATACATCACACAAATATACACAATATATATATATATATATATATATATGTTTATTTATTTATACATATATAAATATATTTACATATACATATATATATATATATATATATATATTTATATATAGATATTATTATTATTATTATTATTATTATTATTATTATTATTATTATTAAATGCTAAGCTACAACCTTAGTTGGAAAAGCAGGATGCTACAAGCCCAGGGGCCCCAACAGGGAAAATAGCCCAGTGAGGAAAGGATATAAGGAAATAAGGACAAATACGATATTTTAGGAATAGTAACAATATTAAAATAAATATTTCCTATATAAACTATAAAAACTTTAACAGAACAAGAGGAAGAGGAACTAAATAGAAAAGTGTGCCCGAGTGTACCCTCAAGCAAGAGAACTCTAACCAAAGGCAGTGGAAGACCATGGTACAGAGGCTATGGCACTACCCAAGAATAGAGAACAATGGTTAGATTTTGGAGTGTCCTTCTCCTAGAAAAGCTGCTTACCATAGCTAATGAGTCTCTTCTACCCTTACCAAGAGGAAAGTAGCCACTGAACAATTACAGTGCAGTAGTTAAGCCCTTGGGTGAAGAAGAATTGTCTAGTAATCACAGTGTTGTCAGATGTATGAGGACAGAGGAGAATCTGTAAAGGATAGGCCAGACTATTTGGTGTCTGTGTAGGCAAAGGGAAAGAACCGTGACCAGAGAGAAGGGCCCTATATGGTATTGTCTGGCCAATCAAAGGACCCCATAACTCTCTAGCGGTAGTATCTCAACGGGCGGCTGGTGCCCAGGCCAACCTACTATCTACTATATATGTGTATATATATATATATATATATATATCATATAGAAACACACACACACACACACACACACACATATATATATATATATATATATATAAATCTATACAATTATTAATTTTTGTACTTATACACACATTTAATTTGGTTGAACATTTATTACAAATAAAGGCCTTTAAATAGTATGAATATATACAAGTCATATTGTCTGTAATATATTCTGTAAAATTATTATTTTTTCTATACTGGATAACCTTCCTCATTAGATATTAGGAGGACGTAAGTTATAATCATGTAATGTATAATCATTATCAAACCATAATGGTCTACGATATGAAGTTCTAAGAACTTGGAGATTTAACCAAATTACGAGACTAATGTTCGTTTAAACGAAATATTTTACGATAATAAGACCAAAGTATCTATATATCTAACTTAAACATCAGACTAATCTCCTTTAAACGATAAGTTTTAATAATATCCAACCACAAATGAAATTGAGAATTTAAGCTAAGCCAATAACTAATTACCATTAACATCATATTGTTCAACAAATGCAATCTTCGAAGAACCAAAGAAAAAAAAATTCAACCTAAAGCACGAGGTAATTGGGTATTTACGGTGTAGAGTAAATCACTAGTAAACAAAAAAAAAAAAAAAAAAAGAAAAAAAACCCATAAACCAACAAACAGGAATCAACTGACAACAAGACGTATTGCCAAGAGTGAAGCAAGCAGAGAAATTAAGAGGAAACCAGGAATTCCTGAGGGTAAATTCACGTCATAGCTGAGGGTGAGCCACTTTTTACTACAGATCAAAAATAAACCAGAAGCTATTAGTACTTCTAATAAATGGTTAAGGATGTGATGTATTTCCTTAAGTTTTTTTTTTTTCTTTAGTATTCATGTCCTGGTTTGAGATTGCATGCAATATCTTGCCCGTAGAAAATAGACGAGAGAGAGAGAGAGAGAGAGAGAGAGAGAGAGAGAGAGAGAGTAATATTAAGAAAGAAAGAAAGAAGAGTTAAAGAAGTCGGGTGATAGGTTCTGGAATATTTGAAAGCGATAATAAGGTAGACATACTTGCATGATGTTCATTTATATAGGAGAGAGAGAGAGAGAGAGAGAGAGAGAGAGAGAGAGAGAGAGAGAGTAACATTAAGAAAGAAAGAATAGTTAACGAAGTCGGGTGATAGGATCAGGAATATTTGAAAGCGAAAATACGGTAGACATACTTGCATGATGTTCTTTTATATAGCGAGAGAGAGAGAGAGAGAGAGAGAGAGAGAGAGAGAGAGAGAGTAATATTAAGAAGGAAAGAGTGTTAAAGAAGTCGGGTGATATGATCAGGAATATTTGAAAGCGAAAATACGGTAAACATACTTGCATGATGTTCTTTTATATAGCAAGAGAGAGAGAGAGAGAGAGAGAGAGAGAGAGAGAGAGAGAGAGAGAATAATTAAGAAAGAAGGGTTAAAGAAGTCGAGAGATAGGATCAGGAATATTTGAAAGAAATAACAGGGCAGGCATAGACATACTCACATGTTCTTTTGTATAGCTAAACTAGATACTTTTGTCTCTTATCTCTAAAATTGATACTACAAGAACAAACATCTAGGAAAGTAAAAACTCCAAACTCTCCTACAGGAGGCTTAACTCCAGTCAATCACGACTTCTTATTACTTGTTGCCCGTGTTTAACATGTTAAATCTGATCCTAGTTTGTTTACTGGCCGCCCAGGATAAATGAATTGGTCTCTGAAGTGGCCCTGGGGTTGCATAATGTAGTCGTAAGTGTTGATTTAAGGTAATAAACGGGTAACGAAATCTCGCCGATAAAATCGGTCGCAGTGGCATTAAGAAGTGAGTGCTTTAATAGATTTTCCTTATAAGATGCCGTTAATATGCAGGGGAGTAATCTGATGCACACAAGTACCCTGAACTGATTAATATTCGAGGGGTTTTTGGCTTTTGTGTATTGAAAATTGTAGACTAAAGAGACTGCAATTACGAATAATTTTCTTCCAAGAACATGTTTCTTAGTCCTCCTTTTTTTTTTTTTTTTTTTTTTTTTTTTTTTTTTTTTTTTTTTTTTTTTAATATATGATTTTAAGTAGGCCCTTAAAGTTAATTTTTCATATATCCATATTTACTAGGAGTTGATTTATCTATTTTCCATCTATAATTATATCTTTAAGTATACTGTTTATTATTGTCGAAATAAAAACAACAAAATATGACTTGGGGACGATGGATGATGCAATGTTTACGTCAGCTTTGCTGGTAAAATTAAGTTGAAAAAAATACCTGTATCTTCATCAAACATTATGAACTCCCCTAGTTCAGCCAAAACCTGTAACCAATCTATAAATCATCACCTCAGAAAAAGAATACTTTGATACAGGTTCGATCTGCTAACAGTTTTTGTAAATAGTTGATAGTTCAAAATATTTTGACATTTACATTATATCCTTGCTAACATCCATAATTTTTTTCCTCATGATAATATCTTCATCGAAGAAATTGAGCAGTTTGATAAATCTAATGGTCATTTTGTTAATAGGGCAATTACTTTCATATTAGTCTCCAAAGTGATGGAACTTGAATTCAAGTATGCATAAATATTTAAGATTGAACTAAATGATCTGCTTCGAGGCAGATCGATTAAATATGTTAAGGTCAGTTCCAGAAAGATTGGGGACTCCTGCTCATGGTTTTGTTATTCATTTTTCCTAAATATTATTGTTTTATTTGATATATATATATATATATATACATATATGAATATATGTATACGTATATATATGTGTATATATACATATATATATATATATGTATATGTATATATATATATATATATATATATATACATATATGAATATATGTATACGTATATATATGTGTATATATACATATATATATATATATATATGTATATGTATATATATATATATATATATATATTACATGCTTACATAATAATATTTTAAATATATCTATGTACACATACATACATATATACATACACATATATGTGTGTGTGTATATATATATATATATATATATACATATATATATATATATACGCAGGTATACATACATATATATAAGCGATCTGATGAGGAGAAACAACTGCATGACCAATCTTTCGGTAACAGACAAGCTACTAAAATGCAATCCCATAACAAGAATAAATTGTTAAAATATGGTCAAAGAAAATTACCTTTTATGATTCAAGAGTGGTAGAAAAAGAGAGCTACAAAATGTATTTAATCAGCTTAAATTTTCTTTTGATGATGATGGTCATAATGATATCAACAATAAAATAATTGAAAATAAGATGACCTGCTAAAATTATATCGAAGCGTTGTAAGATATTGAGTATAAGACTAGTTATGCAAGCAGGCAGATGTATTAGAAACGCATAATTTACAGGCTGCTACTTAAGAGCATAATAAATTATATCGATTCTCATATAGAATAAAAAAAAAAACATAAGTATTAAGTAAAATGAGATCTGAATTACAATATAAGAAGTATAGCACTTAATTTTCATAAATAAATAGTGGTGATTTTTCATGTAAATTACTTTCACCCTCAACAATGAAGCATGTTGCCATAAACCAAGTGCAATTTTCGGAATGAATTAAGCTGACCAGCCCTGTTGAACACAAAAGATACCACCTAATTGGTAAGCCAAAACACCCCCAGAAGATACAAAATTCTTGGATGAGCTACACGAAGAGTATGAGGGTTGTTATTTCGCAAAAACATCACAGTCTTCGAAAGATAGCATGGGGAAAATTTCTAGTTAAATGTATATTGTTATGCTTATTAGGTCAAATGCCTCAAAGCGCAAGAGATATTGATGATACTTAACAATTAGTATATATCTTTTTATAAATCCAAAGCAGGAAAATACAGTCTTCCTACTTCATAGGGGTATGTTTAATTCAAATTTGTAAAAAGACCTGAACTACAGATCATTCCGATTGTTTTACGTAACGGGGAGATATATGTATTAACCACATTTTTATGGCCAAAATTTTAACGGTCAGAGAGAGAGAGAGAGAGAGAGAGAGAGAGAGAGAGAGAGAGAGAGAGAGGGAGAGAGACTCTGGTCTAGATGGTTGTGGTGGCCAATATAGAAACGTCCCTGACTGGTGAACGCCCAACTGGGGTTTAAGTCCAGCTCAGACTCTTTAGTTTCTTTGGTCGCTGCAACCTCACTAAAGTTGTGAGCTAAGGATGGAGGATTTGGGGGAGCCTATAGGTCTGTCTGCTGAGTCATCAGCAGCCATTACCTGGCCCTCCTTGGTTTTAGCTTAGGTGAAGAGGGGGCTTGGGCGCTGATCATATGTATATATAATCAGTCTCTAAGGCATTGTCCTGCTCGATAGGGCAATGTCACTGTCCCTTGCCTATGCCATTCTTGAGAGGCCTTTAACCTTTTAAACATTTAAAAGAAAATCATATTCCATCAAAACCTCTCTAAGAATAGAAAAAGCCTACCATGATTACCTAAATCGCTTATTGTCGAATACAATTTACCAACACTTACTTTGCAATCGTTCAATATGATATTTAATGATAGATAACAGTGCAATTTCAACGTAAATCATTATCAAAAACGAAACTTAGTAGCCCATGAGCTCAGTATTTCCCCTCTTCAAATTATTTGCTCTTATTAGATTCCCTTTTGTTTTGGGAGGATTGGACGCGTCACTCTCCTGCTTCAAGTCCTTCGGAAATCTTTACCATATCATTATCGATTTGACACAGGTCTGTAATTCAGGATGAAAGAACATGGTGTAATTCCAAGCAGTTACAATGTTCAATCAGTTCTTAGGTCGCCAAATTGATAAAAAAAATGGAAAGAAAATGTGGCAAATTCATTTTTTTGTGTCATAATTTCAAGGGTTAGTCAGAACATTTCCAACCGCTGTAACTTTTTTGCTGATACGAAACACCCAGAAACATGCACATATGCAAACTTGAAGTACGCGTGTACGTCCAATACATTAAAATATACTGTACATGGTGCTTGGGCATATTACTTTACCTTTATAATGAATAGAAAATATCTTTGGGATATCCAAAAATAGAAGATAGCTTCTCTCCATACAAATTGAGCTCCAGATAGTTTCCAGGGTAACAGGAAAATTGCATTTACGTTTCTAGATTTATCATTTTGTGTCGACACGGATTTAGAGTAACTTTTTTTACATGAATTCATCAGGACTACATTGGTTGAGCGATGGAATTACACTTTGTTACAACGGCTATTGTGGTGAAAATTTAAAGATAGAAAAATATTTTGATACCCCGAAATCAATTGACTAAAATTGGTGCATGAAAACATTAAGATGGTGAGCAGTAAGAAAGGTAGGGACAGGATATTCATACATGAAAGTAGAGGAACAGTTACAAAATAGGTGGAGCAATTTAGATACTTGGGATCTACTATATGTCAAAATGTATGGCACATAAATAAGACCCGAAGAGATCACTGATGTGAATTATAGGAATATCACTGCTTTAAGAATTAGAAAATGACAAAAAAAAAAAGAGAGAGAAAAAATAAAAAAGAGAATAACAGGTGTAGTAAAGATTACAGATATGATAAGTGTCACGACTGAAATGGTGTGGGCACGTGTTGAGGTTGAATGGTGGAACTGCTTTGGAGGAATTTGTTAATGAGGGAGGCAGAGAACTGGATGGCGAGATAAGGTGAAGGATGATATGGAGAGAAGGGGTTTAGTGGAAGAGGAAGCCTTTGACAGAAGGCATCGTAGAGGGCACGTCAGGCAAACGACCCCTTAATGTAGTGATAACAGTGGGAAAGAAGATATACATACATACACACACAAACATACTCACACACACACACACACACACACACACATATATATATATATATATATATAATATATATATATATATATATATATAATGTATACTTTATATATATATATATGTGTGTGTGTGTGAGTGTGTATGTGATACATACATACATAAGGGTTAGGGAGAGGGAATATGAAGTGTTAAAAGCTTGGCAGAACTAGGAACACGAATCATGGTGAAGTGAGATGCACCATCTCACTTTACCATAAATAGAAAATTTGAACGTCAATAGGTTAAAGACCGAGTCTAGTTCATAGTCCACAATTGCTACCAGGTTAAGAGGAGAAGAGGGTGTATCAAGGATTGGACATGTGGTGTGAAAATCTTACTGGAACGGAAGGACCTTGAAATCCAGGAGTATGTGGGAGATAGGGTTAAATAGCGCACTATATAAAGTCGACACTGCTAATAAGCCTGGTAGGTAAATGGAGGGACTAATGTTAAGGACGTTTTACTGTTAACGCAGTTCCTCTACGATTCAGAAATTAAAAGATGAATATAGTAGTGACCAGTGTTGTCCTTTGGAGGCACTCGTTAAAAGAAAAATCTTATTGATAATATATACACGAGAGAGAGAGAGAGAGAGAGAGAGAGAGAGAGAGAGAGAGAGAGACCAGGATTCTGTATGTCTCAAAGACTTTAGTCCATACACGGAAACTCAATTTGCTCTTGTGTAGAGCGGTTTAGTTTAAACGCATTGAGAGCTTTTATGATCTTGTCTAACTTATTTTTTAACTTGTTTACCGTGTTACTGTTTACTACAACCGCTGGAAGGAGAGAGAGAGAGAGAGAGAGAGAGAGAGAGAGAGAGAGAGATGAAAGGATTTTGGATGTATCAAAGATTTTAGTCTTACGTGGAAACTCTATTTGCTCTTGGGTAGAGCGGTTTAGTTTGGTTTAAACGTGTAGAGTTTTTTTATGATCTTGTATAACTTATTTTTGAACTTGTTTACCGTGTTACTGTTTACTACATCTGCTGGAAGTCGGTTCCATGTATTTTCTAGTTTTGTATGTAGAGCAAATGCCACAATGAGTGATGTTGCATCTCTCCAATTCCAGTTTGTATCCTTTACCTCTGGACTGAGAGAGAGAGAGAGAGAGAGAGAGAGAGAGAGAGAGAAGAGAGAGAGAGAGAAAGAGAGAGAGAGAGAGAGAGAGAGAGAGAGAGAGAGAGTTGCAATCGTACACTTTATTATGATTGATTGCTAAGCTACAACCCTAGTTGGAAAATCAGGATGCTATTAGCCCAAGGGCTCCAACAGGGAGAATAGCCCAGTGAGGAAAGAAAACGAGGAAAAATAAAATATTTTAAGAACAGTAACATTAAAACTTTAACAAAACGAGAGGAAGAGAAATAAGATAGATAGTGTGCCCAAGTGTACCCTCAAGCAAGAGAACTCTTTATACCATTCGCTCTAATACACAGCCGGATGACTTCTTATCATACATTTTAGGATGAGATTGCTGGCCCTAGCGGCCTACCCCATCAACTCCCCAGCTTAGACAAGCTACATTAGACTTATATCATGTAACTAATTCAATGTTTCCATAAACTGACAAAACGGGACAAGGAAGTAATCGAAGCGAATATCCTAGAAAAACTGGTGTTTGAATTAGTCGATAAATAATAAGATTGGTAGGCGTTTTCATAAATTGATCTCCACATACTTAAATTCCAGACTAAGAATATAAATTTTTTGCAATAATTTTCTGTTTAGCGAACACGGGAATATTTGCATAATTAACATAATTACCTCTCCAGAGCTTGTTAGCAAATCAGGTACAATTCATTCAAACCGGTAATTTGAATTAACAAGATAAATGAGTAATCAAGAACCAGAACATTTTATAATCATAAAAAATATATATATAAAGTTAAATAAATTTATTGAAGAGTCAGAATGGATATCGTTTTAAGAAATTTCAAATTCTTAAACTGGATTGAATTTTGAACGGTTAATGCAAGCATATGAGTATGTATGTATATAACAGATATTCAGTTACATAAATTTTTTGTTGAAATTTCCCAATAAAATATCACTCGCCCTTCTCAATTATGGTAATTATTACTCATCGTCCTCAAATTTCAAGTTAAAATACTGCAAGAGGACTTTCATTTTGCTTTCTGAGCATTGCAAAGTTCCCATTCGTGAATTATAGATAATTTTTCTAAACCATTAAAAACCTTATATATTCTTCATAAATGTGTCAAAATTGAAAAACAAAATTTTTTACCAAGCTTAAAGAATCCATAATAACCCTAACTTTCTAATCTTTTGGAGGATTAAAAAAATGAAATTTCTTAAACATTTATTAAACTCCATAAACCATTTATTTAAACAAAGTCTTAGTTTACGCTTGCTTAAATGGATATCCCATTTATCAGTGACAAGATACTTTTGCCATTTTAACCTTAGCAGGAGGAGACTTCGTTGTTATGGAAACCTCGATTCTTCGCTAATTACTTTGGCCCAGATGCTTCCTAATACACTGTATACTTGAATGGCAATTGTGGAGGCATGCTTTTAAGAGCAAGCCCTTATTATCTAGGCTTAATTGGCTGTACAAAAATTTTTCCTGAAAGATTTAAGCTGTTCATACGGTTTCCGCACTTAGCTCTCAACACATTTTTCTTTTTTTCTTTTTTTTTGATTTTCAACGTAACATACAAACCTACATAAATAGTATAGCATTCGATATGATTGCTATTCATATTTCAATTAATGTGCCTCTCAAATACAATTTTATATGCTATTTCATCTTCAATAGATCAAACTCCCAACGTGCTTTTGGTATTTTCACAGCAACAACTTTACATAATTATTATCATTATTATCATTACTAGCCAAGCTACAACCCTAGCTGGAAAAGCAAGATGATATAAGCCCAAGGGACTCCAAAAGGGAAAAATAGCACAGAGAGGAAAGGAAATAAGGAAATAAATAAATGATGAGAACAAATTAACAATAAATTATTCTATATGATTGTTGTATCAAATAAAAAAGTTATCATGTACAATAATTTTATTCAAGTCTAATATTGTGATATCAAGTATTATTAATTACGTAAGCTTAACGATGGCAATTATCATCTCTTACGTAAGTCACCAGTAAGGAAATTACCATTCATTATTCAAGCAATATATAAGATAACCATCATTTAACTGTTCAAGCTCTGAGTAAGATAATTCATTATGAAGCTATTAAATATACCCGATAAAAGTTAAGAAAATTATCAATATTTCAGTTATGGATAACATAAATATCCTTCGTTATTCGAGTCGTAAGTGACAAAACTATCGTTCAAAATCTAATTTATAGCAAAGATATTATGAAATAATCTTTGCTTCACTTTTCGTACTTAAAATAATACATCTTGAAATATGATTCACATTTAGAATTAAGGTTAGATAAACTGCGCAATGACCATAAAAAGTTGATACTTTATTAATGTAACGAGTTTCTTAATATTTTGTGTAGAATATGATGCAAAGTATCATAACCGTCACATATTTTCCTTAAGTCAGATTTCCTTGAACTTTTGTTGCAAAGTTATAAAGTTTCACATAGTTATTGTTTTCTCATCGGAACCTATTTCTTTATAGCTGTGATGTTTATTAACAATGGTAACTGGATGAAGAGTTCGTGTTTTACATTACCATTAGCATAATACTAATGATAATGATAATAACGAAATGAAAATAATCTAAAAATAATAAAACCATAATATATTAGATAAGCCATTATCAATAGTATCTTATAAAGCCGTTCATATTCTAAATATAATAATAATGATATTATTATTATCATTATTATTACTAATAATAATAATAATAATAATAATAATAATAATAATAATAATAATAATAATAATAACAAATAATAATAATAATAATAATAATAATAATAATAATAATAATAATAATAATAAATCATTAAATTCATAGGGGAAATATTAATAATGCTTAATGAAATTATCTATTAAATATAATTAATATTAAAAATACTTAAAATAATATTCTAGTTCTGGTAATAATATCGATACTAATACATTTACTCCGATAACAAACCGGAAAATCATGCTATTAACCTTACCCCGTTCTTAAATATGCATCCAATGACTTATCCCACGTAAAACTTAAAAGAAATAAAAATAAAATGCATGAGTTGCCTGTGTCACATTTTTAAGTGAAGAGAGCGAGACATACAGCCAATTTAACCTTCACATTTCGGTATTAGAAACTAACTTTTACGAGGTAAAAACTGGGATGACTTTGGTAATTGATAACCTTGTTGGTCCATAGCTAATCTTCCCTGTTAGGAAGACTCGTGTGTAGCCAAGTCATTGGAGGGTGATTAATTTCACGAGAATATCTGGTCAGAAAGTTAGCCATATCGATATCAGCGCATGAGCATGACTCTCTCGATCACACAATTGGTGTAGATTCTTTAGATATTCCGTTCGAAAATAAAACTGGAAATGTTAAGTGTTGCTTAACATGTTTTAATAAAAAAAAATAACAACGATTAAAATGGCATTTTTTTAATTCCCTGTTGATAAATCAAACAAATATTTATAAAAATAAAAATTCCGATTGATTACCCTGCCAAATAAAATTAGTAAAAAGATTAAATGTTCAAGATCACTTGCCATATATAAAAACAACCCATACAAAGAAAAATATTCCTTATACCAAACAATTAAAAAAATATTAGTAAACCTAAATTTGCGAGATTAAATTAATCGTAGAACTCGAATTATATCTAAGAGGTATGTATACCATAATGATATAATTACATGTATTAACAAGTGAGCAAGTCCTGAACGCGGACATGGTCCTCGTAGAGGACATACCTCCGCCAAGGTGACCTAGAGCGCCATATGTCCTAGAATCATGAATTGATGTGACTTCGACCTTCACATGACCTTGACCTTCACGTGACCTTCAAGTGACCTTGACCTTCACGTGACCTTGACCTTCACATGACCTTGGCTTCAAGTGACCTTGATCTTCAAATGTACTTGACCTTCACGTGACCTTGACCTTCAGGTGACCTTGACCTTCACGTGACCTTGACCTTCACGTGACCTTGACCTTCAAGTGACCTGCTTGACTTTTGACCTTCAAGTGATCTTTGTTCATTTGCCACTGATACTTAATATGACATTGATATAATGCACCAATATGACCTTGACCTTTGACCTTTATAAATTTGAACATCACCCATGGGTTGCGCCTGGACTAGGACTTCCCTGTTGGCTTATGCAAAAGTCAGTGCTTTATTTCTGTCTCTTGATATGGCCACTTATGTCATAGTGACACCAGTGACCCCTGTGACCTTGACCTTGGGGTGACCTTGACCAAAATTTAATCAGTTCTTCCATACACATTGGGGAACTACTTGGCCAAGTTTGAAGTGATTCCGTGTAGAAATGTGGCCTCTACGTTGTCCACAGACAGACAGACAAACAGAGAAACAAACAAACCGAACCGAAAACATAACCTCCTGGCGGAGGTAACTAGAGAGGAACTCAGTAGAGCTCAAGACCTCCGCCGCGGCAGCTTATTTCTCGACCTCGACATTGACCTTTGACCTTAACATGTATTAATTGGCGTGGATTTTCATACACTTAGATATGAACCAAGTCTGAAGTCTGACAACGATGTCCAAACTTATGGCTGATTACGTGAATTGGACATTTTGCTTGATCGTGACTGTGACCTTGACCTTCCAGTATTTTATCATTTCCATATTTTTCATCCCTACCAGTTTTATTACTCTACGATTAAAATTGTGGCCAAGTAGCTGTTCACAAACAAACGCACAAACCGGGGCGAAAACACAACTTTCCAACTTCGTTGGCGGAGGTTATGAATACCTATAAAAATTGAGATTTCCTTTTCATTGTATATCTACGAGTATTTAGTATTCTTTAGTTTCTTAAAAGAATATAACCTTTACATACCGATTATACATTATCTAAATTACTGTACATTTAAGATGTGCATGGCATGGTAAAAATATAACTGCATCTATAGAGCAGCTTTACATAATTTTACGCATTAATAAAAATATAAATATTCAGACAGACAAACTCGACTGATTTTATTTTATACCTTATTCCACAATGTATTTATTATTTTATAATATTCTTTGTTTAACATTTACAACTATGTGTATTGATACTAGTTTATGGAAAACTGGGAGCGATTCGCGGACCTAACTAAAGTAAGTATGACATGCTACCGCTAAACATGGATACCTACCTGATGGAGTGGCCAAATACAGCACACTAACACTATTTATATTGTTTCAAATATGCATTATCTTACCCCACAAAGTTAACGAAAAAACAGCCCCCCCCCCACACACAAAAGGCTTAATTACCGAGGTAAATACCTTGAGATATACCTAATAATGTGGTTTCATGCAGTAGTAATAATTTCGGCTCACACTTTAGCTATCAATGCCCGCCAAACAAAATCATCTGGCCTTTTACTTTACCTGCCTTTCAGACATTCATAAAAAGATATTTTGAGATTTCTAAAACATACTTGAAGAAAATTAGATCACATCGAAATAGTGTTTATTTACCACCACTTCATGACATGTGATATAACAGATTGTTCATTACACGAAACTGTAATTATTTCAATCTAACATTTTATCCTTTACCATACGTAGACGACAATTTGAGGCAGCAGTGATTGTGTTAACGCGAGTTCGGCAAATATTTAAACTGCCCAGAATGTAAGTTAAAAGAAGTACAATACTATGATTATCATACACTGCTAAAAGGAAGTTCCTAGTATTCCTAGAGGGATATTTCATGCACACATTTATAACTGAGGAAGCAAATAAGCTTTGTTTTTTTAATTATAGTGAACACTTTAAAGTGTATTGATTTTTTCTTAGTTTCGGAAAAATACCAATCGTAACTGACATTTTCATACGATTATATACCTATACATTCTTTGTATGTGATAGTTTTTAAGAAAAGCAGCCTTGAAAGTACAGTTATTGTTCGATCAGTCGCAATTTCGGCATTTTTTTCTATCTATACCTAAGCGATAATGTGCTTTGAATTGTATATATTTCTATTCGTGCTCTGCGACACATATTTTTTTAATCAATAATCATATTTGATAGACAAGAATAAATTAGTAATTTAAAAATTATCTTTCGTTTAAAATGTCGTAGGTCAAAGATTTTCTAAACACCGATTTATCATGATAGCCACATAATCTTACAAGATAAATTTTGATAGAAAAATGGACTTAAGCTAATTGATGAAATTTACATCTGAAGAATTCATTTCCGTGTTATGGAAATTATAGAAATATAATTAGTGTAACACAGCTAAATATACAAAGAACTTTTAATTCCAGATGTATTCGGATATTCTATAGCTCTACAGCCTTTTATGGCATGCTATTTTATCTAATGTCTCTTCCTCTTGTTTTTTTTTAAGTTTTTACAGATTATATATGAACGATCTAATTTATTGTTATTTTTCTTAAAATATTTTATTTCGATTATTACTTTCCTTGTTGTTTATCTATATATTTTTTTCTTTTCCTTACTGGGCAATTCTTCCCTGTTGGAGCCCTTAGGCAAGCATCCTACTTTTCCAACTAGAGTTATAGCTTGGCTTGTAATAATAATAATAATAATAATAATAATAATAATAATAATAATAATAATAATAATAATAATAATAATAATAATAATAATAATAATTACAGGACTTCTTATTTAATCAAGGTGCCGTTTATTATTTATACAGGAAACAAAATAAATGAATACTTTAAAAAAATATGCGAGAAATAGCATATGTCGCAACCTACTTCAACTTAGACAATCAAGAGGGAAACAATGGCCAACGACTTCGAACTTGTCAAGTATGCAAAACATGGCGAAGTTTTGGACCCAGCACCGATTAGCAAAATAATTTCCTCTAATTTATTCAGTTGATTCTTTTGTGTTGTTTTCCACGTTTAAGGTTATTATAACTTGGGAAATATTAGATTTATCGAAAGATTACAAAGGAAGTTTAAAAATAATCATGTTCATAACAAATTGTGGAAAACTTACATTGACCCATTGTACCTAGCTCTAGTTCACACTTTTCCTCTTTAGGGTTGTGGCGGCCTGGTGATAGCGTCATAAGCTGGTGACTGCCAGACCTAGTGTTCGAGTTCCGCTCAAACTTGTTACCTTCTTTGGTCTTCAGCAGCCATTGTCCATCCTTCTTTTGTCCTAGCTTGCGCGGAGAGGGGGCTTGGGTGCTGATCATATGTATATATGGTCAGTCTCTAGGGCATTGTCCTGCTTGATAAGGCAATGTCACTGTCCATTGCCTCTGTCATTCATCAGCCGCCTTTAAATATTTAAACTTACAGAAAACAGTCACAAACACTGAAACTCTCTCTCTCTCTCTCTCTCTCTCTCTCTCTCTCTCTCTCTCTCTCTCTCTCTTGAGAGAGAGAGAGAGAGAGAGAGAGAGAGAGAGAGAGAGAGAGCATTGTAAAACTGCATAGTCCAAGTAATTCTTTAGTGCCTGTGTACTTAAATTTTCATGAACAATAAATCAGTACGTTTATGTTAAGACAAATTGATTTTTTTTTTTTTTTTTTTGCAGATGCCTCGTAATTCAAGTTTCAAAACTGCCCGAGGATTAACAACCTGACTTAATGAGTAAGAGGTCCCATCATCGAAGTTTATTCTAAAAGTACAAATAAACTACTGATGTAACTTGAATGTATTCTGTTAACTCATTTATATACATTCCCTAGAAAGAACTGGAATGTACGATATTTTTCAACTAAAGTAAACTATTAGACATTTTAGTTACTTACAGAATCCGAAGCATATAATTGGGGATTTTCAAATAATTTACGTTAACAATCAAGAGATATGAATGTATGCATACATATAAACACGTGCACCCACCCAACCACACACACACAAACACACATACACACACACATACATATATATATATATATATTATATATAAATATATATATATATATATATATATATATTATATATATATATATATATATATATATTATATATATATATGTATATATATACATATATATACATATTATTATTATTATTATTATTATTATTATTATTACTAGCCAAGCTATAACCCTAGTTGCAAAAGCAAGATGCTATAAGCCCAAAGGCTCCAATAGGGAGAGATAAATAAATTGTAGTGCAACACTCCAAAGTGTATTGATTTTTTCTTAGTTTCGGAAAAATACCAATCGTTACTAACATTTTCATACAATTATATACCTACACAGTGTATGTATATATATATATATATATATATATTTATATATAATGTGTATATATATATATATATATATATATGTATATATATATATATATATATATATATCTATACATTATATATATATATATATATATATATAGCTAGATATCGACCTAGACAAACAACTTTCGATGCGCAAAAATGGACAGCTGGCAAACTGAAGTAACTAAACAAGCAGAACCAGAAATCAAAGCGAGACAAGGATCGGGTTGGCTTGTGAAGCCCCCAATGATCATTTATAGACTGTAACAGAGAGTCCAGTGCCTTCATGGAAGAACCAGTAAGTGGCCATATGTCTGTATAAAATCACCAGTGGTTGATATGGATACATGTATATACATTCATACAAATGAAGACATGTATACACACACACACACACATATATATATATATTTATATAAATGTGTATATACTGTATGTACAGTATATATATATATATATATATATATACATATATATATGTGTGTGTGTGTATATATCTTTATATATATATATATATATATATGCATACATACATACATACTTATACATGTATATATATATATATATATATATATGTATGTATGTATGTATGTATATATACATATATATTAGAATTAAGGTTTGATGCCCTGATGATGACCCTTGATAATGTTCTGAGTGGATGAAAGTACTAACTCCAATCAAGTGTTTTTTATTTTTCCTTTCGTGGCTATAATATATATATACATATATATATATATATATATATATATATACATATATATACTGAATGAGCTCGCCCCACGGAATAAGTAACCAAAAGGAAATTCACTCTAAACCGGGCGACGATTCGAACTTTTGTCCCTCCATAAAAACTAGCGTTCTAACACCAATCTCCAGATGACAGCAAGGAAAAAGATTTATGCAGGAGAATGCTTTTAAAACATGCTCATAATTTGAACTCTTAATTCTTAGCAAAAAGATGGACTAATTATTCAAACTTCCGAGTTCGAAACACAATTTAAAACGGGGAGAATTCATGGCTGTCTAAAAGAATAATTAACAAAAGGGCCTGGCTGTCCGCTTTTGATAGCGTGGTTCCTAGTGCTTCGACGTCTGAATAAAGAAATATCTGAGGTTAATTTGATTAGGTGCCACTGCAAACCAGATATAACTTACGAACACCCTAAGTTTCAGTTATAAATCTAATAATAACATTTTATACGAGCATCATTTTTCTCATATTTTCTCAGCGGCTTTCTGTTTCGGTTGAGGATAAGGGGACATGCCGCACTATAAAGTATTTTGAACAATCTCAATTATGATGAGGGAAAATATAAAAAACGAAATCCAATTCTTTAAAATTCTAATACATATACGTATGCTGCAAGTCGTATTTTAGAGTACATACCACCTGAAGGCAAAAAAAAAAAAAAAAAAAAAAAAAAAAAAAAAAAAAAAAACTAATAATAAATACAAGTACAAGCAGATAGAGCACACAGACCTCAAATTCAACCTGTGTGGTCCATCTCTAACGCCTTCACTCCTCTTAATTTTCAACGAATCATTTTACTTACCTTAACTCGTTTCACATAGCGAAGATTATCACCCGAACTCATTTCTCTCGCACTTTCAGCGGTACCTCAAATTGGTCTCCGCACACTGAAAAAAAAAGAAAAAAAAAACACTATTATCATAATGAGATCTGGTCTCAATGCAGGGAGCTATTTTCTATCATCGTATCTTTGAATCTTTAGTAGCATTGGCAGTGTCATAAATGTTGGGTATTAATGGTCTTCTTGCAATTAATATTTGCTTGAGGATAACAACGAAAGTGGCGAACTTACCCAGAAGTGATCATTACTTACTTGACAGCAAGTGCCAATTCAGTGCTTGGTTTTATAAACTATTAACCAGTCACCTCCAATGTGGTGCAATTATTAATGACAATAATATTAGCCAGAGAAAATTTTCAAAATTACAGATCTATAAGGGGACATCTGGTATGTATTTATTTGTCGTTTAATTGCGGTTGTAAATAACCATTAACATAAGGGAGAGACGGATCTTAAATTGCCAATAAATCGTTAACTATTGACTAAATGGAATTTTCCTGAAACGGTTACACAGGGTTCGTTTGAGAGTAAAAACAAATAACAATTGAGCTCAGTGGTGTACAGTATGTCTAGATGTAGTAGCCTCATTTTATAATATTAACTTTTGGCAAAAAGTTATAGGGGAAGGTAGTGTGGAGTTGCAAAACGATTTTAATCTTTATTCACGTACCATTATCCAATTGTGTTCCCCTTTTCATCAAACTCCATAGAAGGAGCAAGAAAAAAATTGAATGCATGAAAAATATGCTGAAAATACTGTGCAGTAGAATGGCTAAAGCTATTCGGCTGATTTACATTATTTCTAATAATTACTCTGATGGAGATTAAGCCGAACTCCCGTCCTATTCATATAAACACACAAGCACATCATATATATATATATATATATATACATATATATATATATATATATGTATATATATATATATATATATATGCCTCAATATCAGAGCTGATCAAAGATAATAAAAATATCTAATAAATTAAACGAAATAGAATTCATTTTCCTTAATATCTCGCGTCAGCTGTGCTTGGTAAGCCCGCTACTGCAATAGGTTGTGCGTAGCTCTAAATTCTATTTATATATAAATTATTGGTAATAATAGGAATTTCC
Organism: Palaemon carinicauda; assembly: GCF_036898095.1. Lineage (NCBI taxonomy): Eukaryota > Metazoa > Arthropoda > Malacostraca > Decapoda > Palaemonidae > Palaemon > Palaemon carinicauda. Next base: position 15,086,362 of record NC_090757.1, read on the forward strand.
TATCCATTAACGGACTGAAATATTGTCTTTATCAGGACTGACTAGTTACGCCCACATAATATTTTCTTTCGCTACCATAAGGAATTTTTATTGATTAAAAATGATTAAGGTTAGTACTTTTCGCTGGGATTTAAAGTTCATTGCTCATAGCAGATGAAAGCTTTTGTAATAAGTTGTATCGCTTAAATCATAATTTCAAATCGTGTCCATCAATCGAATTATATTCCATTCTGCTTTAATTCTGGATATGAGAAATTAAATCAATTAGGTGGCTCTTTATTAAGCACACTAATTGAATGTCACATATGAAAGACAACTAGTTAAGTTAAAAAATCTGTATTCTCTACTCATAGTAAAACACGTTGATCATATCATATCAGTCAGCTTATGAATAGTTTCATATAAATAAATAGATAAAAAAAAAATCAAAATTTACTTTTGAAATGCTTCAATACAAATGACAATTTATTTCTTGTACGAAATCGATGTTCCTTTGAACAGATATTCTACGGTATGAATCTATACAATTAAGAATGTTATGACTCATTATGTCTTATTAAGTTTTGTATTAGGAACTTAATCATGTTTGTCATAAGAAAAACAAAATCTTTCCTTTAAGCCTTTATACACGGAAATGCAGAGGATATCTTATTTACAGCTTTTGGTAATAGGCCAATTTCCCTTTTTTATTGGATTATAACACTTTGCGGATACACGTCGTATTCATATTCTTTTTATTTAATTTGTTTTAAACGTGATTATTAACCTACATCTCGCAGCAATTCGCAAACTATCTTACGACTGCCCGTCGATTGTAGTTTGATTTCCTAACCAGGTTATTCTTAACTAAGAGACCATTTTACTACAACGAGAAATGCGCTATAGTTTACTTTCTTTAATGAATGATAATCCACTATTTGACTGTTTTACAAAGGATTTGTGTTATCAAATAAATTTTTAATCAATATCGCAACGGTATGTTCGTAATTCCATGGAATGATAATCAATTATACAATGTGCTCTCATTACGTAATCCCAATTAAAATGCTACTTAATTTTAATATTCATCCTAAAAATTAATCAGCTGTGTTTATTTTTCTATTACCGAGTCCCAATACAATTGTTTGTTTACCTATGTTTGTGAAGTTCTGTAGTTACGTATATCAAAGTCTTTAAAAGGAGACCTTAAATAAGTAAGTAAAACACAAAATACTGATTAATGTTATGCAATTAAATGTGGAGTTTCTCTCTCTCTCTCTCTCTCTCTCTCTCTCTCTCTCTCTCTCTCTCTCTCTCTCAACTAATATGTAGATTGCATATGCATAGAAATGAGAATTACTATAAAGATACGTACATCAAAAGTATATAACAACATTTTCAAACATTCTTGAAGAGTAAGATATACAAAATTTTATCATCAACAACTACACTAGTACCCTAGTTGCAAAAGCAGGATGCTTCAAGCTTAAGGGTTCCAACTGGCAAAATAATCGAGTGAGGAAAGGAAATAAGGAAATCAATAAACTATATATGAGAAGTAATGAATAAGATAATTTATGATCAATTACAACGTAAAAACAAATGTCATATATAAAATAAGAAGAGAGAATTTGTCAATTTGTTTAACAAAAAAAAAAAAAAAAAAAAAAATATTCAATCAATCAATCTAATGCAAGTTTGACCTACTTATCTCAGTTCAATACTGAATACTAAGATTAACCACAAAGCTGTAATCACTCATGAATATAAGATGAACATTCTGTAATCATATTCATTAAAGCAGATTGATTAAACACAGCACAACAGAGGTAAATAATCTCAATGAATAATCTTCAAAACATTACAAATAAGAGGATAAATACGACAATATACGATATATATCAGATTATCCTTACAGATTTACTTGAATACACCACAGTCGTTTTGATGCAGAATCAGATTACAGAAACTAAAAAATATATCAATGAAACTAGACATGTAATGGTTTCATCATGTTGTATAAAGATGTAAAGTCTTTTTGACATTATATCCAGCAGATGATTGCAAACAAATCAGTGATAAAACTAGTAAATAGCAATGAAAAACTACTACTACTACTACTACTACTACTACTACTACTACTACTACTACTACTACTACTACTACTACTACTACTATTATTATTATTATTATTATCATTATTATTTTAACAATAACCATCAACAAAAACTTATGAAACTGCCATATGTCTGGTGAAAGGAAAAATTTGACGCGATAATCAAGAACCGGTCATACTCGCCTTGCGTTAAAACGGCCACTAATGAAACTAAACTCAGCTTAAAGATTAATACATATAGAGTATGACTAATATAAACTTCTCCTCAATTATTCATCATACTACGGAGTATGAACATGATGAAAGCGAAAGGATGTGTATGTGAGAATGCTAAGTTAATACAACAACAACATCAACACTAACAATAAATGCAACCGTTTCTATTCCACTGCAGGACAAATTCTTCTGGGGTTTCGCCATTTTCATCACCACGCTGGCCACCAGGGATTGGTGATGGTGGGAGACTTTGAGCTGATCGCTCACCACAATCCAACCTGGTATGGGTGCATCTGACTAGTACAGCTTTGCTGATCATAGTAATACACAAACAATTTCAACACGTCAAGGTATCTCCACTCAGAAAGGGGACAAGTGAACGCACGTAACCAGAAATCCATAGAGTTGGGTAAAAGTTGCTGGATTCAGGTAATCATGTCTCTCACTCGCCGTGTCAGGTGGAGCCACCTTTTTTCCTTTTTTATTCGCCCAGCAGATTCCATGGCGGGTGTCGACTGCACTTCCTGTTAAATGTATGCCCGAACACCTTGGTACATGGGACAATGCCAAATGGGATCCGATATATTTCCTGTTGTGGGTGAAATTGAGACTTGAAGTTAGCAAGCGAGGTTGACTGGTCACCTCGGGGTTACCTTCATGGCTCCAAAATAATAATGGCGAATCGATTAGGTTGATAGAACCTTGTTTGGCTATGAACAATAGGTGGATCTCTCATTGTCGCCTCGTATCTTATCTCCACGGCGTAGTCAACCTCCTCTCAAACCAATTTCTCTCTCTCTCTCTCTCTCTCTCTCTCTCAAGCATAGTCATGAAACTTTTTCTCCTTCTCTTAGAAGTAGCTGTGAGTGAAACTTGTCTCTTTTCTCGTTCAGTGTTGACGGGGCACATAATCTCTCTCTCTCTCTCTCTCAATGAGATGTGAGTTAAGATTGTCTCCTTTCCCTCTCAATGTTGACAGTGCCCATTCTCTCTCTCTCTCTCTCTCTCTCTCTCTCTCTCTCTCTCTCTCTCTCTCTCTCTCTCTATTGATGCCGATACAACCCAAATGCATATCTCTTGTTACTCTTTCTTTTGTGAAATTTTCTCGGCTAAGCTTTCCCCTACAAATATCAAAGCGAACTAATATAAAATAGAATAAATCTAGACGAGATTTTCATATGTATAAATAAACTGCGCTCATATTTTCTCATATACTAAATATGGGAAAATATTAGCTTGATTTATGGTACATGGGAAAAATTGACCGATATCTTGGTATAACACCGAATTATAAAATTAAAAAGTGGGTGTAGGTAGGTGCAAGTAGGAGCTAGAGGGTCATCCCAAAGGGAATTTAGTAACGTCAACAATCTATACTATTAATTAAATGACCGAAGAGTGAAATATCAAGGGCAAATCTTCTTTCCATCTTTAACCTATTCCTATATTAGATCGCCGTTATGAATGTGTCGTCTCCATAGATTCCTGTAATATTCTTCGTTTTCGTTAATGCCTTTCCATAACAAATCCTCCCCTACACAGTCATGCCATCTCTTTCTTACTAAAATGATATTACCGTAAAGTATTAATTTCAAGAGATTCACCATATTTGTGTTCATAAAAAATGTAAAATGTTGTCTCACCAATCACGGGCAAATGCCAATCTATATCGGAGTCCGGGAGTTTAAATGAATTTATGATATAACTTTCTGCTCAAAGTTGAAAATAAAAATCCTTTTTGTTATATATGCGTTGCAAAAAAACAAGCAATATTATAAAAGAAAATTTTTAAAAAATGAAATATACCTCATTTTCTATTGGAATCTGAGTATCTATATGAACAAAATAGACTGGGACAAAATATTTAAAAAAGAATCAAAGTGATTAGATCCAGGTCTAAATCAATACAATGTAATGATTCATGTTTATATTTCCTACCCAATTTACTGCATTATCTTCTCCTAAACGAAATAATATTCAAAGCTTGTTGGTATATTACATTAATTTTTAGTCTTAAGGATGATATATTCACGCAACGACCTTTATTTCTCTCAGTAACAACTTCAAGAAAAGGACTAAATTCACACACGTTATATATATATATATATATATATGTCTATATATATATATATATATATGTCTATATATATATATATATGTCTATATATATATATATATATATGAATATTTCAATATATACAGTTAAATATACACACATGTATGTTTCATATATATAAATATATATATATATATATATATATACAGTATATATATGAATTTTATATATATATATATATATATATACTTTATATACATTTATATATAAATTCATATAGATATACATACATATAAACATATATAGATACTATTTTTTTTCTGTATAAGATATGCTCTCACTTTGACATGGTTCGTTTCTCATTCTTTCATCTCTCTCTCTCTCTCTCTCTCTCTCTCTCTCTCTCTCTCGGCAGCATCTAATTAAAGATGATTCCCCTGATAATCTACCCTGGCCCACCTTCCCTTCAGATCTACCCTCTACCACAAGGTGAACTCGCTACCTGTATATTTTTTATAATACTTTTTTGACACGATCGTTTGAGAAGAATCAGGCAAACGCCCCCCCCCCACCACCCTATATTAGGACCACGTTAGGACGTTCAGGTCATAGATACAGTTTCTATTTCTATTTTTTTTTACTTGATATTATCAGTAGGTAACGAAAATTGGATTTTTATAAAATCTCAATTAAAATAAACTTAACTCTACTTACGTCCAACATCATTACGCTTTTCGGTTAGTGTTTACGCAAATACAAAATACTCGTCTTATTGACCTTCGCTTGATGAAAAAAATAACCTTCCCAAAACTATTAATTCCTCTCTAAAAAAAAAGGAAGTAGAGATATCATGGTCCGGATCTGAATTCTAGAGAGAGAGAGAGAGAGAGAGGAGAGAGAGAGAGAGAGAGAGAGCATGGATTTTTAAAAGAACGTGCCATACAACCATCTTTTTTTGTTCGTCATCAATAGACCATCTGGGTTCTCTCTCTCTCTCTCTCTCCTCTCTCTCTCTCTCTCTCTCTCTCTCTACGAAAATTATCTGTGTTTATGACCTAAGGCAGAAGATTCTGATATTTAAACGACTTTAGTGTGTCACAGTTATAGTGTTTTCAGAAAAGATTCTGTACACTTTTATACGTATCCATGTATAAAAAAAAAAAAAAAAAAAAAAAAAAAAAAAAAAAAGGGGAGAAAACATTTACCGTCTATGAAAACCGTAAAAATAAGTAAACTTAAGAATTTTGAATATTCTTCTATTCTGATGCGTACTTTCTTTCATTAAAGGATTAGTTACTAAATTCTGGACGGCAATTACAGTAGAGTTGTATATGGCACCAACCACCCGTTTAGATAACTGCTGCTAGAGAATTATTGAGCCTTATGACTGGACAAACAGTACTGCATTGGCTCCATCTTTGGTTACGGCTCAGATTTCCTTTACCTACACATACATAGAATAGTCTGGCCTATTCTTTCCACATTTTACTCTGTCCTCATATACTTGACAATAGCGAGATTACCAAACAATACTTCTTCAATGAGGTGGTTAACTACTGCACTGTAGTTTTCCAGTGGCTACTTTTCTCTTGGTAAAGCCAGAAGAGACTCTTAAGCTATGGTAAGCAATTCTTTTAGAAGGACACTCCAAAATCAAACCAATGTTCTCCAGTCTTGGGCAGTGCCATAGCCTCTGTACCATGGTCTTTCATTGTCTGAGGGTACAGTTCCCTTGCTTGAGGATACACACAGGCACACTATTCTTTCGTATTTCTCTTTTGTTTTTGTTTTTTGAATTTTTTCATAGTTTATAAGTGAAAGTTCCATTTTTATGTTACTGTTCATAAAATATTTCATATTGCTATTAATTCTTTTGTATCTTATTTATTTCCTTATTTCCTTTTGCTCACTGGAATATTTTTCCTCGTTGGAGCCCTTGAACTTATAGCATCTTGGCCTTTCCAACTAGGGTTGTGGCTTAGCAAATAATAATAATAAAAATAATAATAATAATAATAATAATAATAATAATAATAATAATAATAATAATAATAATAATAATTAGACCGTTATGGTTCTTGTAGTTTCTATACTTTCAAGAAAAAGTTCCTCGGAAGATTACATACAGTAATAATTATCACTGAAAAAAGGCCTTTCTGAAAACTGGCAAGACAATATTTAATAAGCTCTTCGGAAAAACTACGTTCCCCGCTCAGAAAAGTCTAGGCCAAAAGACGGGTGCCTTCATGTTCTCAGCAAGACTAAAATTATATATCAAATATGTTCTATCCCGCATAACTCGAGAGTGAATTA
>NC_090757.1:15098541-15108541 GCF_036898095.1 Palaemon carinicauda
TTAATAGTGCACTGAAGAACAAAGGCCTAGTACCTAGTTTATACCTGTATATTTTCTTAGTTTGTCAAACCATCGTCTCGTCTTCTTTTCCTTCCCATCATCACCATCATCAGCAGTTGCTAGTCCCCGGCAGGAGAAAGGCCTCAGATATGTCCCCTCTGTTTATGGTCTATTTTTGCTAGTCTAGACACGCACATTTTCTTAGCTCGTCAATCCATCGTCTTCTCTTCCTTCCCCTGCTTCCTTTGTAATGTCTAGGGACCTACTCTACAATTCTCAATGGCCATCTATTATCTGTCGTTCTCATTATATGTATTGCCCATGTCCATTTCTTTTACCTAAATGTTGATAGAATATCCTCTACTTTAGTTTGTTCTTGTTTCTATGTTGCTTTTCTTTGTCTCTGTGTTATTCCCATCATTATTCTTTTCAGAGCTCTTTGAGTTGTAACTAACTTAAGTTCCAAGGCTTTTGTAATGTTCTAAGTTTTTGATGCATAAGTTAATACTGGTAGGAGCATCGGATTAAACATTTTTCTTTTTAAAGAAGAGTAGGATATTAATTTTCATAATATCATTTTGTTTACCAAAAATTCTCCATCCCCTGTTTATCCTTCTTTTAATTTCAATCTCATTAAGGTACACTTACTGTCTGTCCTAAGTACGTATATTCATTAACAATCTGTAGAAGTTAATTCATAACTCTCATTTGTTGTCTGAATTTTCAGTGAACAGTAACATATATATTGATTTTAAGTCCTTCATTTCTGCGTTTTCTATTCAAATCTATCATTTTTACAATTCCTCCAATGATTCAATTAATATGACTATGTCATCTGCAAATGTTATGTTGCTAAGACGTTCCCAATACAGAGGTATATAAATATGTATGTATGTATGTCTGTATGTATGTACGTGCATATTATATACAAATATACATAAATATACATACATAGTTTCTATTTTATATATAATATATATATATATATATATATATATATATATATATATATATATATATATATATATATATATAATATACATTCATACACACACACATATATATATATACATACATATATATATATATATATATATATATATATATATATATATATATATATATATATATATTATATATGTAATGGTTGAGTGCGACATTGGGGTGAATAGCTGAGTGTGTGAATGGGGTTTGCAAACTAGCATTTTTGGGTCCGTGTATGAACCGACTAACGTTAGGAAAGTAACTTACATGATTCAGCAGTTGAAGGATGAATATAGAGGAGCCTGTTATATTGGTCTTATCTGGATTAACGGCTTAAAACAGAAAAAAATATGTAAATGTGTCTGATATCATACAATAGCAAAACAAATGAAAGTTAAGGTAAAAATGACCGATAAGGAATATGACTGACGTTGATGGATATCAGGAGAATAATTTGGCAGGTTAGAAGTGTTCATAGAGAATGCAAATGATTATTATTACAATGATTATCATTTGGATATCAAGATGAGTTGAAAATAGTACAATAGACGGTTGTTTCAAGTTGAGATATAAAAGAAAACGTTGTAGAACGAATTCTGTAAATGTAGAATTATATTATCAACTTTATTCATACGCAGTTTTTATGATTTATATGTCATATCGATATATTAACTTGCATGTGACAAAATTTCCAATAGTAAATTAGGTGATATATATTAGAAAAAGACACTATATAGAGAGAAAACATTTAAATTTTAGTATAAAATTTTCGTCACTCCTGCAGGTCCAGCAACAAAATTTCTTTGCATTCATGTTTTGTTCCTAGAGGAGTTGGATGACCCAGGCCTACATGGCTGAGGACTATGAAGCGCGAAGTAGGAGATAATGAAAGGAAAAGTGCTGAATTAAAAGCTCAAAAGAGACGACTGGCGAAATATAACCGAGGCCCTTTGCATCAATAGGCTTAGAAGATGATGATAAGCGATGATTTTCAGTTTACCTGAATGGATTTCTATTTCTCAGACATTTATACACAAAAATCAATGCTACGTACGCAATTCCTCCATTTTTTTTTAGATATTCTTACAATTATCATTACTATTACTTATATAGTTGTAATAGTAATAGGAATGCTAGTAGCACTTAGTGTAATTTATATATTTTCAGTAAATCACCAGTTTTTTTTTTTTCTTTTCTTTTTTTTTTTAAATCATAGAGGGTCAAACAGAAACATTATTGAAAATTTATGTATACCAACATCTATTCTGAGCATACTATTGATTCTGGAACAAACTACCTTAAATAGTCTTCTGATGATGTATATGTTGTAATGAAATTTCCATCTCTATTTATTTGACATGGACTTAGGAGGAAACATTACAAGAAAACTCAGCTTTGGTACCAAAATTCTATACAATATCCCTTTATGTATAAGGTAGTGCACGTTTTTTTAATAATGTTCTGTGCCTAATTTATAAATATATATATATATATATATATATATATATATATATATATATATATATATATATATATATATATATATGTATGTATGTATGTATATATACATATATATATACATACATATATATGCATATATATATGCATATATACATACATACGTATATATATATATATATATATATATATATATATATATATATATATACATATACACACACACACACACACACACACACACATATATATATATATATATATATATATATATATATATATATATATATATATATATATTCACATATACATTCATATGAAAGTTAAACAAATCTTGCTCAAATGTATGTGTTAATTAAGCTATCATCATCACCTGCGGAGAGATCGAGGGAAAATTACCATTATCTTAAAAGTGTCTAGCTCGTTCAAAATCCCGTATTAAAGCCTCCCCGAGCACATCAAGTAATTAGCCAAGCACAAGCAACAAGAAACCCGTAAATAAGAAGGATGTTTTGCAACTAAGCCGTTGCATCACAGCAGTGGAAGAGAGAAACTAGTTACCAGCAAGCACTCGAGTCAGCTAAAAAAGAATAGAACGTGCTTTCATAAAACAGGTTTGCTTGTCAGTAATTATGCACAGACTTTTTTGCCGAATTGGGTCAGGACACTGGGATGAGATGTCTCCAAACAAGATTTTAATTGATGGGTGGTCTTCTTTTAGGGAAGTCAGCAACGCTTAATCGTCCATTGCCTGCATGAAGCGAGAATCAGGATTTTCAAAGATGCTAGGACTTTGACTTGAATTACCTTCACTTCTGCGTCAAAAGTAGGATTGGTTATGTTGATTCAAATAGTGATTGTTTTTTCCAGTTATCAAACAACATTGAAATCTATCCCGCTTTAAGAAAACTCCAAATCAATCAATCAATCAATTAATCAGGCAAATGTTAGCTATCTTTTTCAACCACATATACGAGTATATGAGCAGTATATACTTTTCATGTATAGTATTAACTCAATATTCCTAAAAAAAAAAAAAATAATAATAATAATAATTATTATTATTATTATCATTATTATTATCATAATCATTATTGTTATTATTATTACTAGCCAAGTTACATCCCTCGTTGGAAAAGCGGGGTACTACTAGCCCAAGGGCTCCAACAGGGAAAAATAGCCCAGCAATGTATTCCAATCTTACATCGTACAGCTGCTGCTCATCTATCATGCACATTCAACAAATCTCCAAAATATTCATTATCTCGCCCGGGGACTGCATTCAAGCCAGACCAAACATCAACTCTCCATTTACACCTGTTATTCCGAGCCTCATTCGTTCTTCAACCATTATCTCCATCACTTGCTTTTAGAAAAACTTTTTATTACCCCTAAAGCTCTTGATCTTATTTTCCTCTACATTATTGTTTATTTTTATCTTATTCTCGCCCGTTCTTTTTAACTATCACATACCTCATTCTGTACAATTGTAAAATATTTTCTCTTGATTTACAAGAACACATGAAATTATTTTTTTTAACAATAAATTTTCTAAATCTCACAACTTAGTCTTTTTCTCACTTTCCATCCCCTTATACCCATAAGCCTTCCTAGGGATTTCTGCAGAGCAAATGAGATTGCAAAGCCCACGTTATAACCAATTTGATGACTTCGCACAGGAGCACCTAAACGACTGATATCCTTTACCAATTGCCAACAGGACCTGAAGAACTGCTGTCCTTGGCCTTAGTAGAAGACACCCCTTCTCTAATTTTGGGTGTAATTTCTTCCACTAAGGGGTCCACAACTCTCCACTAGGTATACTTTTACCTTGGGGTACAATATACCTACACTCCAAACCACTTGCACATCATAGGGTAAAAACGTAAATGTCCAAGTAGTAGAGAAATCCTATGTACGTAGATGCCATTGACTTCGAGACACCCACACGCACACACACACACACACACACATATATATACTGTATATATATATATATATATATATATATATATATATATATATACAGTATATATATATATATATATATATATATATATATATATATATATATAGAGAGAGAGAGAGAGAGAGAGAGAGAGAGAGAGAGAGAGAGAGAGAGAGAGAGAGAGAGAGAGAGAGAGAGAGAGAGGGGTTATTTAACCTTCAAGGCGTTTCTCCTCCCACGAGAAACTGGAGTCCACTATGTGTTCCAATGTCTTTGAAATGCTGTACTTTAGAATCTCAAACCTGTGCAAGTTTCTAGAGCAGCAATAAACACGTAATGACATTTACAATATGGTACCACACAATGTGATGACTCACATGGATATATACAATAGATCAGCAAAGCTGTACTAGTCAACGCTACCCATACTATGTTGGTCTGCTGTGGTGGATTAGATTAAAGACTCACAGAATCACCAATAAGCAGTAGCCAGATATGAATAAGGATATGTCTGAGACCTCTGTCCTGCAGAAGACTAGAAACAGCTGCGTTTGTTATATATATATATATATATATATATATATATATATATATATATATATATATATATATATATATATATGTGTGTGTGTGTGTGTGTGTTTGAGTGTGTGTGTGCGTGCGTGTGTACATATAATTATGCAGTTCACACACATATATACAAATAAATATATATATATATATATATATATATATATATATATATATATATATATATATATATATATATATATATATATATGTGTGTGTGTGTGTGTGTGTGTGTATGTGCGTGTGAGTATCTGTGTGTGTGTATGTGTGTGTGTGAGTATCTGTGTGTGTACATATAATTATGCAGTTACTAGTCGACAGCAGAACGAAGGCCACAGACATATTCTTCCACTCGCGTCTGTTTATGGTCTTTCTATGCCAATCTAGACCCGTAAACTTTCTTAAGTCGTCAATCGTCGTCTCCTTTTCCTTTCCCTTTTTCTTTTGCAAACTCTAGGATCCATTCTGTAATGTTCGATGCCCATATATATGCCCTGACCATGCCCATTTCTTTTTCTTACATGTTATAATTTATTATCACCTACTTTAGTTTCCTCTCGTATCCCTGTTGCTCTTTTTTTTCGTCTTATTCCCATCATTATTCTCAGGTTTTAGTAATGCTCCAAATTTTTAATGTACAAGTTGAAACTGGCAGGGCCATCTGATTAAATACCGTTCTTTATAGAGAAAGTGTATATTTACTTGTCATAACCCTATTTGTTTATCAAAAGCTATCCATCCCATGCTTATCCTTATTTCAATTACGGTCTCGTGTCCTAGGGAAATAGCCACGTGTTGCAAGCTCACAATTCAGCTATCATGGTGGAGATGGGTTTATTTCAAGTCTAAGAACAGATTCCTGAATTTGACATGAATATGAACGGTGACTTGTCATGAACTTATATCTCTCTTGATAGCTCAGTTGGTATAGTCCTCGCCGGCATGGTTTCGACTGAGTGGCAGGGGTTCGAATCTCTACCCAGGCAGAAGCTACGATCATAAATGAATTCCAGAGGATATATATTCCCACTGAATTCAGTACTGAATGCCATTGTGATTGATATTTTCATTGATTGAAATTACCCGTGGTAGTTATATATATTCATCTTGAATAACCACGTGTTGCAAGCTCACAATTCAGCTATCATGGTGGAGATGGGTTTATTTCAAATCTAAGAACAGATTCGTGAATTTGACAAGAATATGAACGGTGACTTGTCATAAACTTATATCTCTCTTGATAGCTCAGTTGTTATAGTCCTCGCAGGCAAAGTTTCGGCTGAGAGGCAGGGGTTCGAATCTCTGCCAGTTAAAAGCTATTATCATAAATGAATTCCAGTGGACATATATTCCCAAGGTAAAATTCGGTATTAAATTTCATTTTGGTTAATATACATATGTGTATATATATATATATATATATATATATATATATATATATATATATATATATATATATATATATATATATATATATATATGGTTTTCAACTAACATCAAAATCAAGACCCCACACATCCGTGCTTTGGTGGCCCCGTTCATTGTTTTACTCATGAAAACTAGTAAGGCAAAATTTTACTGTTTTAATATCCTCATTCCGCAAGCAAAACTTGCTCGGTAAGAATTAAATGACAACTTTCTTGGTAACAGCCGGTTTGGAGTTGCTGATGCTGTTCTTTTGAGAATTTTGGTAAATCTGGTTTACCTCAACCTTAACTTGGTGAATCTCAAAAGTTAGCCTTTCAATATGGCGTGTTGAGTAACTCTCTATTTTTTATTCAAAAAGAAAGATTCAATAAATGTTACTGGATAAGATGTACTTTAAAATTCCGGTAATTAAAAGGTAAAAAAGTATGGTAAGCTATATTTCTATTACAATCAATACATACAGCTATATATTTGCATTAATCCATACTATATTCTCTGGAATAATTATGAAAACTATATATACTCTTTTATTAGCATATACGTGATAAGATAAAAAAAACATCATATATCAGCGTAGCTGGTCTTCTAAGAAAATGAAAATGTTAAGAAGGTAATGGGTTAACTAAGGCAAAATTAAGTTAAATAAAAATTAAAAATTCCTGAGTCATTTGATGTTCCTCAGTAAACGGAGGCAGAGAAATTTAGATCTATCAAATGTTATGAAAAGTCAAACTAAGATGTCATATAAAAAAAAAATCATCTAACTTCATGAAAATAATATATAATATAGACTTGATATAACAAATTTTAAGTAATTTGTATTTTTCCCAGCTATACTTAGTCGGAACTTCCTTAAGAGATCTGGGGCGTTAGCCCACGTACCGCACAGAATTTTAATGTTCGAATTCATACTAATAAGGGAAACTGTCATATCAAACCTTCCGTTCATGAAAAATAAGTAGATCACAGACGAGGATGCTGCAGAAACTACAGGAATCGAATTACTATCATTCGCCGGTAGTTCATTTAGATCCGTATAATTTATTCCCGGTTTCAAAATCGTTCTTGAAGGCAGCTGATATTTTCGTAAGCGCCTTTTCCACCTAATCAAACCTGCACATCAAGAACATGAATGACATTAAGAGACCATAAAGCAACATGATGTGGAGCCACGTCAAGCGGAACCTGATTTGAAGTACGACTTACCTAAAGGGTAATTTTAGAACAACTTGGTGCTTTAAAGAACACCAGCTTTGCTTTCGCCTGGGGTTTATTGACCGGGAAAAAATTCTTGGTTGGGGTTGGTTAATGAACAAAGGTTTCCATATCGAGTTTGATGTGTTTCGAATAATTGGAGCAATTATATCTATAAGATGCAAGGGAAAATTAAGTTTGAAACTAAAAAATTAACAGTTATTATCATTAATTGGAACGAGATCTCCATCATATATGTTTTATGTAAAGCGATATTTCTGAAACTAAAAAATAATCAGTTATTATCATTAATTGGAACGAGATCTCCATTATATATGTTTTATGTAAAGCGATATCTTTGAAACTAAAAAATAATCAGTTATTATCATTAATTGGAACGAGATATCCATTATATATGTTTTATGTAAAGCGATATCTTTGAAACTAAAAAATAATCAGTTATTATCATTAATTGGAACGAGATATCCACTATATATGTTATAAGTAAAGCAATATCTATTCAAACTGCACTAATTTAAGAATTTGTAATAGCTATTTTGTCTCTAACTAAGAATTACAAAGGACCCAGAGAACAGCCTGCTTAGTGAACGTTAGTTGGTGTTAAATTATTCATCATCATCATCAGCTGTAACTTGTCCACTAGAAAGGCCTCAAACATGTCCTTAAACTCACTTCTTTGTATGGTCTTTCTATGGCAGTCTATATAAGTAAATTTTCTTAATTCGTTAATCCCTCGTCTTCTCTTCCTTCCCCTGCTAAATTTGCAATCTCTTAGGACCCATTCTTTTATTGCTAATGTCCACATATATTCTGTTATTATCTGTTATATTAAGCTAATCTAATAATAGTGAATGTTTTTATATTGAACTAGCAATATGCTGCTACAGATTCTTGCTTAAAGAGAGGCCCATAAAATAGTGAGCGAGAGTCTAACATCGAAATGAGGACTTCCGATACGTAATGATCGCAGACTTCACTGGGAATCATATCATCGATTATTGATCCATATGTCTCCCCATTAATCGATGACGAACATCTCTGAGCGGATGATAAGGGCATAACTATAGTTCATTTCTTTTAGCGATGCATATTTGCACTGACTCGCGGCGGTGCTCTTTTAGCTCGGAAAACTTTCCTGATCGCTGATTGGTTAGAATTATCTTATCCAACCAATCTGCGATCCGGAAACTTTTCCGAGCTAAAAGGGCACCGCCGCGAGTCGGTGCAAATATGCATCGCTAAAAGAAATGGACTATAGTTCCATGTTTCGGCGGGTGATGTATTTCATCTAAGTCTAAGGTGCATCGATCCTCATCTTGAGACATTACAATTTGAGATCTAACGGTAGTCGGGAGAAGGAAAGCTTACATGTGTAAGGGCCAGGACATTCTTGAACGTGGTATTGGAAATGACAGTTATTCGTCCTCAAGCTTTTTTCCACAGTGCAGACCGGAATGTTCATCATTATTCTGATGATTTTGCGTTTTTTTTTTTTTTTTTAGTTGCCGTGTTATTCTTATTGTCTGGAATTCTAAGTATGGTGTATAGTGATGATGGTTTGTAAGTGCGCTTGTCTCTCCTGCATTCATTGTTCATACTGCCTTGCAATATAATTAGAACGTGAAGCAGGAGATACGTTTGCATACCATCTGTCTAAATACCCAAGACTAGAGATTTATTGATTTATTGGTCTATTTGTCAATTGGATATCTAAAATAATTGGCTGAAAAATAAGCAGAGAAGAATGAAGGATCGGAATGGGAAGAGCCACGTAGATTTAAATAAAATTGATTATGCGAATTAGAAAATATAAATGAAAATAAAAGAATGAAAGAGAAAGGAGTAGTATCATGGTAAAACATTTTACAAAAAAAAAAAAAAAAATAACCTACGAAAAAAAAAACTAGTTTTGAAAAAGAAGGACAAGTGTTGAAATGGAATGACAAAAAATATATCCTCGTAGTTCCTAAATAAGATTTCCCGCTATTAGTCCTCTTACATATACCATTCTGAAAAAAAAAAAAAATATATGTAAAATTCTAACGAAAAAATTATGATTAATGAAAGCGTAAATTTGTTTTGCCGATTTACACATTCCATAACCAGTAGCTAGAGCAGACCTGGTTTTTGTCACCTTTGGAGGAAACAGAAAAGGAACATAACCCTAAAATGCCAATTAAGTATTGGTTTAATAGGTACATATAACTCATTGTTATCACGCCTCATCATAAATTGCTAGCGGACGAACATGCCCTCCTCTCCCTTCCCCCTCTCACTCACCATTCACCAAATATGACATTCTTTGCATTCTTACATTTTTGGGGGTAATGGAATTCCATGAATACTAAGAACTTCTTATTATTATTATTTGATCCACGAGTCATTCTATTCTTGTGG
>NC_090757.1:15111041-15118541 GCF_036898095.1 Palaemon carinicauda
AGATGAAAAGTAAGCGTTAATGCAGACAGAGATTCACAGGCTTTACCCAAATAAAGAAGAAACAAGGACATTTGATATCAAGTGTTCTTTCCTTACAACTATTGCGCAAGGTGAATTTTTCACTTTTTCTTACATTGAAATTGAATAAAACTAAGATATCATTAATCATGAAATATATTAAATTGGTATCAGTTAACCCAAAATGATATAATATTAATAACATGAATAATATTCAAAACGTAAGTATTCATGTGCTTTTATCATTCGCAGACCGCTTCAAATTTAGAATACACTTCAACGATATTAATTTCTCAAACAAGTAATAAGATTCAATTCGCATGAATTTCTCTTAGGGGGCATATTTTACCCAATTGAAATTCTTGCTTATTGTTAGATGTAAAAAGAAGAAATAAGTAGTATAACTTAAATTTCAAAATATACCAATTCGACAATACTTATCATCTCCATGAGCAACGCCTACCTCGAAAGTTAGTCGACCAGACTTAGACTGCAGTTAAAAAGATCCATATTGCATCTCGCTGAGGAAGATACTGGGATAATGAACACTTTCCTTTAATAAGAAGGAGCCGCTTCATCCTCAAAAATAGAAAATGAAATACAGCTTGGTGATTACAAGGCGCTAAAATGGATGACAACGGATGGGCGGGGCATGTTACGGAAAGCAGCCAAGAAAGCATTCAAGATATAGAAAAAAAGACTAACAGGTATCCGAGTATAACTGGATATTGCAATTGAAACAGGCAGGTGGATAGCATTCAAGAGGGCATTTTTAGGGCAGAGCGAGTGTATGGAGGGGCTAGAATTTTCAGAAGTATAACCATATTATGAATTATGGTCTTAGAACTTGATAATCCCAGGTAAAAAAAATATAATAAACTTTTCATAAAGGTTTTAAGCTTAGATGAAGGTTGTGCTTTGCTTGTTCTCAATTCTACATCATTATCGATTTGAATCATGTAAATTGGGCACTTTGGTATGTCTCTAGGGGCAAGTTGGCCATTCAGCGCGAAAACGAAACTGATAGAATAGCATTATGCATATATGTAGATACTGTATATGTGGATTTATATGCATATATATACATACACACATATATAAATATATATATATATATATATATATATATATATATATATATATATATATATATATATATATACATATACATACATATATATATATATACATATATACTGTATATATACATATACATATACATACATATATATATATATATATATATATATATATATATATATATATATACATATATATATATATATAGATATATATACATACACATATATATTATATATATATATATATATATATATATATATATATATATATATATATATATATATATATATATATATATATAATATACGGATTGGTAACAGGAAATTAGCTGACCTAGATCTAGTGTACTGATGACGCTGTCTTTATTAGCAGAACACCAAAGGACTTACAAAATTTACTTACCAGAATGCATGAAGTATCACATAATGTTGGGCTCGAGATAAATAAAGACAGACAGATGATGAAAACGGAATATGCAATGGAAGGTGAAATATCATTAGAAGAAAAAAGTGTTAATGAGATGGAATCATTTAATTAAATATTTAGGAACTATAATCGCTAATACAAGGTCTTTAGAATTTTTGTTTAATGAAAAATTGAAAAAAAAAAAAATCAGACAATGGCTAGGTTGAGTAAAATTTGGAAATCAAATCACCTGAAATCACATAAAAATCTGGCTATATAACAGTTTAGTGACATCGGTGTTACTCTATGGACACGAGTCGTGGTATGACAATGAAACTGTCCAACAGAGTTTGTAGATTTGAGAACAAAAGCCCTCAGAATAATATTGGGAGTTAAATGGCAGGACAGGATTAGAAATGAAATTATATGAGAGACTACTAGTGTGCTATGTGTGGATGAGATCATGATGAGGGGTAGATGGAGATGGTTCGCACTCCCAAGAGATTAGTTCACCAAACTTTAAAATGGGATCCACAAGGCGCTAGAAGAGTTGGAAGTCCCAGGCCTACATGGATGAGGACTGTGAAGCGCGAAGTAGGGGATGATGAATGGAGAATTGTTGAATTAAAAGCTCAGTATAGAGACGACTGACGAAAACTAACTGAGCTCTTTGCGTCAATAGGTATAGGAGATAATTTATCTATTTATATATATATATATATATATATATATATATATATATATATATATATATATATATATATATATATATATATATATATATATATATTTATATATAGCGACTAGTGACAGAATTTGGATGGGTGTGTGAGAGAAGGAAGTTGAGAGTTAATGTGGATAAGAGTAAGGTTATGAGATGTACGAGAAGGGAAGGTGGTGCAAGGTTGAATGTCATGTTGAATGGAGAGTTACTTGAGGAGGTGGATCAGTTTAAGTACTTGGGGTCTGTTGTTGCAGAAAATGGTGGAGTGGAAGCAGATGTACGTCAGAGAGTGAATGAAGGTTGCAAAATGTTGGGGGCAGTTAAGGGAGTAGTAAAAAATAAGAGGGTTGGGCATGAATGTAAAGAGAGTTCTATATGAGAAAGTGATTGTACCAACTGTGATGAATGGATCGGAGTTGTGGGGAATGAAAGTGACGGAGAGACAGAAATTGAATGTGTTTGAGATGAAGTGTCTAAGGAGTATGGCTGGTGTATCTCGAGTAGATAGGGTTAGGAACGAAGTGGTGAGTGAGAGAACGGGTGTAAGAAATGAGTTAGCGGCTAGAGTGGATATGAATGTGTTGAGGTGGTTGGGCTATGTTGAGAGAATGGAAAATGGTTGTCTGCTAAAGAAGGTGATGAATACAAGATTTGATGGGAGAAGTACAAGGTTTGGGTGGATGGATGGTGTGAAGAAAGCTCTGGGTGATAGGAGGATAGATGTGAGAGAGGCAAGAGAGCGTGCTAGAAATAGGAATGAATGGCGAGCGATTGTGACGCAGTTCCGGTAGGCCCTGCTGCTTCCTCCGATGCCTTAGATGACCGCGGAGGTAGCAGCAGTAGGGGATTCAGCATTATGAAGCTTCATCTGTGGTGGATAATGTGGGAGGTTGGGCTGTGGCACCCTAGCAGTACCAGCTGAACTCGGTTGAGTCCCTGGTTAGGCTGAAGGAACGTAGAGAGTAAAGGTCCCCTTTTTGTTTTGTTTCTTTGTTGATGTCGGCTACCCCCCAAAATTGGGGGAAGTGCCTTTGGTGTATATATATATATATATATATATATATATATATATATATATATATATATATATATATATATATATATATGTATATATATATATATGTATATATATATATATATATATATATATATGTATATATATATATATGTATATATATATATATATATATATATATATATATACATATATATATATATACATATATATATATATACATATATATATATATATATATATATATATATATATATATATATATATATATATATATATATATACACTCTTATAAATATAAATAACTTTACTAAGATTCTCAACTTCCAAACGAATTTTTCCCCTCATTGCTGTGCAACAGTGAAAACGACAGAGGAATGCAATCGTAACGGGTTCCCCTATCCTTGGATGAAACAATTGGTATGGGAGAACTGTACTGTATTGAGAAAAGGCATTGAGCTGTACTAAGATTTTTTGTATTCACTAAAATGATGTAGCTTCAGGTTAACTAAACACTAATGGACAAAGGATATTACAGTGTTTGGTGGTGTATTGATAACTAGTTATATATATATATATATATATATATATATATATATATATATATATATATATATATATATATATATATATATATATACATTATATATCTATATATATACATTATATATTTATTTATTATTATTATTATTATTATTATTATTATTATTATTAATAATATTACTATTATTATTATTACTTGTTAAGCTACAACCCTAGTTGGAAAAGCAGGATGCTATAAGCCCAGGGACTACAACAAAGAAAATAACCCAATGTGAAAGGAAACAGGAAAAATATAATATTTCAAGAACAGTAACATTAAAATCAATATTTCCTATATGGTCTATAAAATTTTCAACAAAGCAAGTGGAAGGGAAGTAAGATAGAATAGTGTACCTGGGTGTACCCTCAAGCAAGAGAACTCTAACCTAAGACAGCTGAAGACCATGGAGCAGAGGCTATGGCACTACCTAAGACTAGAGAGCAATGGTTTGATTTTGGAGTGCCCTTCTCCTAGAAGAGCTGCTTACCTTGGCTAAAGAGTCTCTTCTACCCTTACCAAGAGGAAAGTGGCCCCTTAACAATTACAGTGCAGTTTACGATCGTATATAAATGTAGATACACATATACACATGCGTACATACATACGTACACTGTACATACATATACAGACATATACACATACTAATGCATAGCACACACACACACACACACACACACACACACATATATATATATATATATATATATATATATATATGTATATATATATATATTATATATATATACTATATATATATATATATATATATATATATATATATATATATTATATATATATACTTATATATATATATATATATATATATATATATATATATATATATATATATATATAAATATATATATATATATATATATATATATATATATATATATTATATATATATATATATATATATATACTTATATATATATATAATATATATATATATATATATATATATATATATATATATATATATATATATATATACATTCACAAATTATATTTGCATATCTTCATATTCTCTCTCTCTCTCTCTCTCTCTCTCTCTCTCTCTCTCTCTCTCTCTCTCTCTCTCTCTCTCTCTCTCTCTCTCTTACTGAATCTGGAAGCCTTGTTAATGCAATGGAGACATACCTTCTATCAAATGTTCACAGTAAGAGAGAGAGAGAGAGAGAGAGAGAGAGAGAGAGAGAGAGAGAGAGAGAGAGAGAGAGAGAGAGAGAGAGAGAGAATATGAAGATATGCAAATATAATTTGTGAATGTATATATATATATATATATATATATATATATATATATATATATATATATATATATATATATATATATATATATATATATATATTATATATATATACTTATATATATATAAATATATATATATATATATATACATTCACAAATTATATTTGCATATCTTCATATCTCTCTCTCTCTCTCTCTCTCTCTCTCTCTCTCTCTCTCTCTCTCTCTCTCTCTCTCTCTCTCTCTCTTACTGTGAACATTTGATAGAAGGTATGTCTCCATTGCATTAACAAGGCTTCCAGATTCAGGTTATGCAAATCCTCCCTAAAACTCATTACAGCTAAACGATTGCGGAACCATACCATACACTTGGGTGGCCAAGTAACTCACTACTAGTGATCGATCTCTCGACCTCTCCTGTCGTGCCAAACGGTTAATTTTCTCAGAAGTTCGGCGGTAATAAAATAACTAGACTATTTGGGTATTGAGAGCTTCGCTCACTTCTATACTATTCTGTTATGGGGATATTGCTGTAATTATTCAGTGGTTACTTTTCTCTTGGTAATGTTAGAAGAGACTTTAGTTATGGAAACAGCTCTTCTGGGAGAAGGACCTTCCAAAATCAAACCATTGTTCTCTAGTTTTAGGTAGTGCCCTTGTACCATGGTCTTCCACTGTCCTGGGTTATAGTTCTCTTGCTCTGGGGTACACTCGGGCATACTAATCTACCTTTTTTCTCTTCCTTTTATTTTGCTAAGTTTTTATTTTTATAGTTTATGTAGAAAATATTTATTTCAATGTTGTTAATGTTCATGAAATATTTTAGTTTTCCTTAATTCCTTTCCTCACTGGGCTAATTTCCCTGTTGAGCCCATGGGCTTACAGCATCCTGCTTTCCCAACTAGGACTGTAGCTTACCAGATAATAATAATAATAATAATAATAATAATAATAATAATAATAATAATAATAATAATAATAATAATAATAATAATAATAAAGGTTGTTTTTGTACTTGATAGGCTACAAAAATACATTGTGCTTCTATCTACTTAATGGCCTCAAGGTAGAATAAAGTGAACATATCTGTTTCTATTTACTTTGGCAGTTTAACCCTAGCCAACTTCGTCTATAATTCCAGTACATCATTTAAGGTCCTTAAGTCAAAAGTACATCGTAAAAATGTTACGGATTGACACTAACTGGACCTGAAGGCAAGTTAAAGGTGTTAAAGGTGTCTGGTTCCAGTTCCATCCGAATAGATGGTCACCAGAACATCAGTCGGGAAAGCCCAACCTCCCACTGTGGTGCCCAACCACAGCAGTGGCCTCCCCAGTAAACAGCTTAAACTCACGGTCTCGGGCAGGGATCGATCTGCTGTTATGCAAATGCTAGGCGAACACATTACCACTGAACTATTCATTTGACTGTAGCAAATATCTTCAATTTCAGGTACATTATTTTACCATTGAACCCAGTGTATTTTATATACATTATATTGATCTGTAAAACAACCTAATTAAAAAAAGAATAAAAATGGAAATTAATAAAATAAGCAATAGAAACAAAAGTAAAAAATAGATAAACGAACAAAGAGGAAAATTAATCAGATTGCCTAATGAAAAATTTGTGTTATATTGATCAAAATTAGTTTTTGGATTATTCTCGCAATTATGATGAAATATGCCTGGGTCTGATGGTAACAATACATTTTCTGAACTCGGAGAAATCTCCTGTATAACCAAGAATGAGTCTTCAAATTTCTTGATTGCCATTTATCCGGCTACTAGAAAGATTATTTTATATCACATAAAGAAGTAATCCAATATATTATTCCTATTACTACTTCTGATAAACTTGCAGTTATATGACCAAGCCAAAACCCATTGAATCTGAATCCCCCCCCCAAAAAAAAAATGATAATATATATGCTAAAAATCACAATGTCGGGGGAAAAAAACCCACTAAATTGAATAACAATAAAGAAACAGAATACAGAAA
The DNA here is from genome assembly GCF_036898095.1 of Palaemon carinicauda. Lineage (NCBI taxonomy): Eukaryota > Metazoa > Arthropoda > Malacostraca > Decapoda > Palaemonidae > Palaemon > Palaemon carinicauda. The sequence goes on from NC_090757.1 coordinate 15,118,123, forward strand.
TATCCTTAATCACTGCATTACTCCGCCTCTCATTTTGGGGGACCGGCCCCGACACGGTCGAAAATAGAAAAAAAAAAAATGTCACACACAAGGAGATTCTAAAAACTATCTCATAATTGTTATCGTCTTCAAGAAAGTTGGTAATACGATTCGTGCACTTAAAAAAGAGAGGCAAATGGAACTAATGAAAACAATGTCCGAAGCATCTATGCGAAAGCGTCAAAATAGAGAGGGGGTCTTCCGCGGAATTAACAAACATTCCAACCGATGCCTTATCTCTCATTCTCAAGCGTAGCGAGGCCGGGTGCGTAGCAATTCAAACATTGTCAGTCATCTTGGAAGCTGAAACACGCAATAATTTGCATCATTGTGCTGGATTAATCGGGTGGTTTGCATTCAATGAGTTCTCCGCTGTCATT
>NC_090757.1:15121041-15123541 GCF_036898095.1 Palaemon carinicauda
AAGAACAGTATTTGAAGATGGACTCCCGAACGAGACAGTTACCATAGGAGTGACTAGAAGAGAAGTAGAACAAACAGTAAAGAAGATGAAAAATAGTAAAGTTGCAGGACCGGATAATATACCCGTAGAGGTATAGAAGAGTCTCGGAGAGGAAGGCATAGATATCTTGTGGGACCTGACGCAGAAGATCTTCAATTAGGAAAAGATGCCAGAGGAATGGAGAAGAAGCCTAATCATTCCCATCTACAAGGGGAAGGGAGACACCCAGGAATGTGGCAACTACAGAGGGATAAAGCTGATAAGCCATACTATGAAAATATGGGAGATCATTGAGAAGAGACTCAGAGATGAAACAAAAATTGGTGAGGAACAATTTGGATTCATGCCTGGAAGAGGGACTGTAGAAGCAATATTTGCTTTGAGGTAGACGATAGAAAAACATTGGGAGAAACAGAAAGGATTACATATGGTCTTCATTGACACGGAGAAAGCATACGATAGAGTACCGAGTCAGGAGCTGTGGAGATGTATGGGAGGAAAGGGAGTCCCTGAGAAATACGTAAGAATCACCCAAGATATGTATGAAAGGGCAGAAGCAAATGTTAAGAGCAGTATAGACCTAACAGAAAGCTTCCCAGTAAATGTGGGACTACATCAGGGGTCTGCATTGAGCCCTTACCTATTTGATCTGGTCATGGATGTAGTAACATAAGGTATTAGAGATCAGTCTCCTTGGTGTATGCTTTTTGCTGATGATGTTATACTGTGTAGCACTAGGCAAGAGGTAGTAGAAGAAACTGGAGGAGTGGAGAAGAGAAATGGAAAGTAGAGGATTGAAGATCAGCAGGAAAAAGACAGAGTATTTGAGATTGAAAAATGGCGAGAACGGGGAAGTTAGTTTACAAGGAGAGAGATTGAAAAGAGTTGAAAATTTCAGGTATTTAGGATCAAAAGTTGCAGAGGATGGTGACCTGGGGGCAGAAATAAACCACAGAATACAAGCAGGATGGTGGAAGAATTGGAAAAAAGTGCGTGGGGTACTATGCGACAGGATAATAGGGGTTAAGTTGAAAGGTAAAGTACACAGGACATTTGTGAGACCGGCAATGATGTATGGAGCGGAGACGTGGACAATAAAAAAGACAGAAGACAAGAAGATGGATGTGGCGGAGATGAGGAGTTAGCAAACTATCAGATAAGATCCAAGAAAGTAGACTGAGGTGGTATGGTCATGTCAAGAGAAGAGATGAACAGTATATTGGGAGGAGAGTGGTGGAAATGGAGGTACAGGGAACGAGAAGGAGAGGGAGGCCAAAGCGAAGGTGGTTGGACTGTATTAAGGATGACCTTCGATCAAAGGGATTAACCGGTGATGAGGTGTGGGACAGAGGTAGATGGAGAAAGCTGACCAGAAACATCGACCCCACATAGAAGTGGGAAAATATGTAGACAAAGAAGACGAAGAAGAGGAAGAAGGTGTGTGTGTGTCAGTGTGCATGTATATATGAATGTATGTGTGTTACATGTATATACTGTCTATAGAATACCATTATTTCTAACTTCAACGATAATATTTATGAGTAACTAAAATTAATTAACTTACTATCAAGATCACATAAATGCCACAATAACTTCTCATTATAAACCTCTTGGGAATCAAAATATAACTAATATTTACCAAGCAACATGATACGTCATTATTTGCTTGTAAATCTGGTCTGCCTGCAGCGTTGAACGCATGCTTTTGTGTGCCTTTGTAGAAAGCATCTTGATGGGCAATGAATCATAGGAGTTGTAACAAATCGTAATGGTGTGTTTAATGGTCCTTTCCTTCCAGTTCTTCCTCTGCATGACGACCCATTAATTCGAAAATTAGCGTTCTGCTTGCCAGTTATCGTTACCTGACGCATTTATAAGATGATCGTAAGTCTCTAAATAGATTAATGGTCACGTTTCACAGCAGGGATGTGATGGTGGGGGGAGGTTGTTCCGTATTTCTAAATTGATTTATGATAACAACTTGATATTCAATTAATACTCTGACTCACCGTCTCGTAAGCAATGCAATTTTTCATATAGCGAATGTCGATAGAATCAATTGCTTTCATAACTATTAACTCCACAAGGGGTATAGTCTGTCTACTGAGTTGAGACTTTACTTTGATTTGCGGCACTGCAACGGTCTCCATTAAGCTACTCAAGTCTTTTGATTCGATCCAAGAATGAAGAGATACAGTTCTGAGACTCAACATAAATCCTATTTTACTATTAAACATTCCCCTAGTTATGTATTCATAAGTTAGTCGACTGGGTATTAACAAGGAGGATTTAATTTATAATATAAATAATTTCCTTTCAATAAAAACAATAGTCATTTAAGATCAAAATCAATTCCGTGTGTGCCGTATCATTGCCAGTTTTGGTAATTACGCATTGGCTTTAGACAATACGACAACAACTATAATCTACAGTTCTATAGCCTTTGTAGCAGAAGTATAGT
>NC_090757.1:15128541-15138541 GCF_036898095.1 Palaemon carinicauda
ATTAAGTGATGCATCTAAATCATGACCTCCATTAGATATCGGGACCGAAATGTTAGTAATACTTATTTGGATGTCACCTAAGTTTCTTAAATTAGCTTTCTTTCCTATCATCATAAACTCTTTTTTTATTATCGTTTAATTTAGTTCTTTAATTTCCATTCATTCCCTAACACTGGAAAGAACTTGGTTTGAAGTTTCAGTAGTATCATCAATGTTATTTATGGAGAAGTAAAATTGTGTATCATTCATAAAAATAGCTTGAACTTATTGCCTCTGTAGTAATTTTGATAGACCTATGGTATAGATATCTCTCAAAGAGGGAACTGAACATTCTTTAAAGACTAAAAGGCAAGGTAAAAAGTAAATGAATGTAACCAGGAATAACGGGAATCAAGGGACAAGCAACTGGGGTCGATTTTGCCTCACAGAAGCCAACAAGAAATGAATGATATCTGCTTGTAAATGAGATCTATAACCTCATATGTCGAAGGATATAACCTATATAAGTAAAGTCTTGCCACAATACCTCATATTATTTCAAAACTACCTTTCATCGTCTCCGGCGAATTCACCACATGATTCACATTAGCTCAAGACCATACATCAATTCCATCTTGGCAATCGGAATGATCGAAAAGTTGACAAGCTAATCAAGATTCTAATCTTGCCGATCAACATTATCAATTCAGATTCTACTTAATATACTATCTTATTTTAGATCAATCCTGTTTTCAAATTCCCTCTATACAATGCCATAAAATTCAATCTACAGTCAGATATAGTTGTAACTTATTGAGGTCGCAAATTCATTAAATTTATAAATACAATTATTACGGTCGTTGATAAGAATAAGGTGTTTCAAAGCACCAGCTTGGTAACGAAGATTAATATTAATAGGAGGAGATTAACTGGCCTGATGAGGCAAACTCAACTCTAACAGAGCTGGCCCGAATAACATCGGGAAGAAAAAAATATCAACATTAATGTTAACGAAGAAAAAGAAGATATTCCACACAGTTTAAAAGAAGAAACGTAGGGATTATACAAACAATGAAAAATAAACGTAATTACAGTAAAATTCGGAAGGCCGATAACAAATAAGTATAAAGAATATTTGATTATTGGTTCAGGGGAGTTTGAGTAAACGAACAGGCTAGCGGGGGTTAATTACGTGATGTAACTGATCACATGTTTAGATATTACCCTCAAAGAATATAAGGTAAAAAAAAATAATTTTAGGAATATATATAATTAAAGCTATAACTCATAAAACTTGTACAAATATCAATAAATAAATATATTGGATATATATATATATATATATATATATATATATATATATATATATATATATATATATATATACATATATATATATATATATATATATATATATATATATATATATATATATATATATATATATATATATATATATATATATATATATATATATATATATATATATATATATATATATGTACATATATATATATATATATATATATATTATATATATATATATATATATATATATATATATATATATATATATATATATATATATATATATATATATATATGTACATATATACACCCACATATAAATTACTAAACAATTAACAAATAATAAGTAAATAAATAAATAAATAATTGAAAGAAGAAAGCGAACTAACGAAGAAATAAAACGATTAAAAACTAAAAACGGTTATGATAAAAATTAAGAAAATTTAGTTAACACAACAGGCTCTCGAGTTTACACTTCATATGTTTAGCTTGCTAGGCATATTTACTTAGCCTTTAATGGACCTCACATCATGAGCCAAATTCGGTTTAGTAATATACTTAGCCAAACAACACTGCCAAAGTCGGCAATCACTCTACCAGTCGCGGTATCTGACACATAAAGAGAGAGAGAGGGAAAAAAAGTATTATTAGCTTACCGCAACGTTATCAACGCTGACACTCTAATTAAAAGAAGGCAAAGCAGAGATGACGATAAAATTTCGAGGAAGACGTTTATTAGGAGAGCAAATTCGGCTTAATTTCGATTGCAAAACCCTACCTTTGTAGACTTTGCTTGGTCGCCGTTGAAACAAACATACGATAACAAACGTGATTATTAAAGACGTGGATAATTCAAGGTTACATTAAGAATTATGACTGGAGAGAGTCGACTTGAAATCTTATTTTTCTTTTCAAGATAATTTTATTTGTTCGTATGTTTGTGAATACGCGGTAGGCTGTCAAATGGCCACCAACAGGTCGTGATCGAGAGAGAGAGAGAGAGAGAGAGAGAGAGAGAGAGAGAGAGAGAGAGAGAGAGAGAGAGAGTGTGTGTGTGTGTGTGTGTGCGTGTAAATGTGAAAATGTAAAAATATACTGTTAATCTGTTCTTTTCTATACCATAAAAATAAGAATCCGAGAAAATCAAAACAAATTTTGTTACAATAAAGTTGAAAATATTAAGTTGAAACTAAAATCATGTATTGTTTCGAAGCTTTCAAGTAATTCACAATACAAAGTTAGCATGACTACTAAAAAAAAAAAAAAAAAAAAAAAAAAAAAAAAAAAAAAAAAAAAATCAGCAAGGTTGAATATTATGTCGATACAAATCTCAAAATAATTCATACGCATTTTACACTGATATCATAACACAAAAACCAAATACAAGAAGGACGAAAAAGAATAACCTTAGACTGCGGTTGGAAAGTGATTTTCTTATGAGGTTTAATTTAATCAAAATCCCACAGGCGGTACGCAGCATTTCCTACAAAAAAAAAAAAAAAAAAAATTAAATAAAGAAACAAAGACGATATAGCCCATTCTCTCTTTCTTAACACCCACAATAATGATACGTAATACCATCTGTGGAAGTTGGGAACCAAATACACCGAAAAACAAGAAAATAAAAACTACTAAAATAAATGACGGTTATTCATTTATAAACTTATTGAAAGCAGCCGTTGGTCATCACAGAGAAGGAAGTAACACATTTGATTCGCCTTTGGAAGCCAAGTAAATCAAGCAGATATGATTTAGATCTGGTATAATTGGCCAGGGGAGCCACTTCTTATACGCGTTAGTGTAACTTCAGTTTGACCCCGTGGCTATTGTTGCAAACTGTAGCACCAATAGTTTCTAAAGTAGATTCATTCGAGAATCCCCATTGCAAGAGCTCTCCTTGAAAAGAATGTCATGTCCGGTTCCCAAATGCTTGAAAAGTAGCCTTGCTTTTTACCTTTAAAATTACACAATTTTCTTAGTGATAGCTGTAAAACTAGAGGACCACTCAGTAGAGAGCATGCCTTCGCCACGCCAAGTAGTCTTATTTTGCTCTTAACTCCACTGCGTACTTGTACTACGATGTATTTTCTTAATAATGTAATAGATATGTCCTTGGGTCATACTCCACATGCCTACCACGTGTCCTTCAAATTACATCTGTAGTTTTTGTGTAATGTTGTTAACAAATAAAAAATAAACTAACACAATATTTGCCATTTACTTAACATTGCGATTATTTTCAAAGTACTGCTGCGTACTTTTATTTTGATGTACTATAGCCAAAATGTTACAGATTAGAATTTGGGTCGTACCAGACTTGACTACCAAGTTTGGTCAAAATCGGTACAGTAGTTTTTGTATAAAGTTGCTAGAAAAAAAAAACCTAAGAAACGGACGACTTTGGTGAATACATAACCTTGCAAAGGAAATAAGGGGATAGTCTTCACAACAAATGCAGTCGTTCCGAACTAGATACATACATACATATATATACACACACATATACACACACACACACACACACACACACACATATATATATATATATATATATATATATATATATATATATATATATATATATATATATACGAAAGCAACGTCCGAGTCTCTAAAAAAAAGTTCTAGAAAAGTTGAAAAGAATGTCTCCAGACGATTGCTATCATGTTTTTAACACGTCTGATTAAAAAAAATGACTTAACTTGCAGTGATATATATAAATATAAACACAGATGGTAATGCCTAGAATGTTGCTAACATCAAAATTGTCACCAATGCATTCCAGATTGTATAACATATTTTTTTTTAACCAATAAATTGTTTTAACAATCAATTACTTGACAAATTTTCATTCTGGCGACACCTCTCTAAACAGGCGGTGGCGTTCTTACAGTCAAAGAACCCAAGTACTTTGGATACGAAAGCAAATGGCTCCTTCGACAGATGGACTAGTTTTACCATTTAGGAAACTCGAAAACCTGCTAGATAAGAAATCCAAATACGGCGTAAAGTTCTACTCCGTAACAATAGCCGGTACTCTTTCCACTACTTTTTATGAGTCTTAAATTGGAATGTAACTGGTATTTTATAATTAGGAACAGAGATTAGAAATTCATTCTTTATGATAGTGGTTTACGACAGTTTAATAATGATACCATGGAAATTCGATGCGAGAAAAAAACATGAATATTTATCAAGCATTCTTCTTATGACAATATTCTTAACGATTGCCTTTTTCAAACTTGAAAATCTCCTTTGATATTAGTTTTTTTTTTCCCAGCCCTCGCTTGTTTTTACCCTTTGGTTCCTTCACCATGGGTAAATCCACTCTACTGTTTACAACAATTCAAACTAGTTTTCTAGGTTATCCTGCTTGTTTAAAGGCCCTCGCCCGAGTATTCATTCCCTATTATTACTGTCTCCTCTGGGCATTTCGTTTACGTCAAGCATGCACAACTTTCTCATGCTCTAGATCATAAGGATAAAAATCGCAATACTCATCCTAAGAAAAATGGTCTTTATAATGGGGTGTTATTATTTCTGTTGCTTCCTTTTCTTAAGATTGTGCTAATTATAATCATTATACATCAGCTTTTCGTGATAAAATGTAATCGCATGAAAATCTTCTTTTATGTCCAAATTAAAATGACTCACTCATAATGATAATTGAAATAATATCAAAGTCTTTAAAACATATGAAAATCCCGAATGTTATCTTGATATCTTTAATCCAGCTAAGCCTTTTAATCATTGTTTACCGTCAAATGCATATACCTTTAATAACAGAATTAGTAAACATAACATAAAAAAAATTACTTCCAAGTAAGTTGGAAGGTTATATTCTAATCGTAGAGTAATGAAACTTGCAGGGATTAACTTATGTAAAAAGTTGGAAATTATTAAATTTTGGAAGGTCAAGGTCAAAGATGAATATCATAGACAAGCAAAATGTCCAATTCACGCAATCAGACATAAGTTATTACATCGTTATCACAGACTTCAAACTAGGTTCATATTTGAGTGTATGCAAATCCACGCTAAATAATACATGTTGAGGTCGAAAGTCACGGTCGAGTCATTGGTCAAGGTCAAGCAAAAGGTCAAATTCTGGTCATATAACCATACAGCCACAATTTTAATCGTAAAGTAATGAAACTTGCACGGATTTTAAACTGTTAGGTAAAGAGCTGTAAATCATTAAATTTTGGAAGGTCAAAGGTCAAGGTCACGGACGAGCAAAACGTCCACATCACGTAATCAGCCATAAGTCTGGACATCCTTGTCACAGAGACGTCAAACTTGGTTCATATTTGAGTGTATGGAAATCCACACCAATTAATACATATTAAAGTCAAACGTCAAGGTCAAGGTCAAGCAGCAAAAGCTCAAGAAATAAGTTGTCGCGGCAGAGGTCTGCGCTCTAATGAGTGCCCCTCTAGTTATAATTGTTATTGTTACCATAACATTTAGTGCTTAGTACAATTACTTTATGTCACATTTTCCAAATATTTCAATACCTGCTTTACCAAGATCATGATATCTCTTGAACCATTTTTTTTAAATTCCTGCTTTACCAATAACACATGTCTCAATTCATGATTCACTAATATCTCAATACCTGTTGCAAACGTGCCTGTAATTGTTTAACCAATATCATGATTCTGATTAAAAACCTATTTGATAAGTTTATCAAGCTCTTGATACCTGTTACATTAATTCAATACTGGCCTTGGGCAAAATTGAATACTTTGATGGTATAGGGTAAGTTACAAGGATATATGTCCCATAAAATTACTTCAACAATAATTTACTTATCATTTCTTAATTTGTAAAAATGGCTAAATAATCTACTGTTTAACTAAATTAGATCAAGGGAAAATATAATAACTTAAAAAACTGTCATTGGCACAACATTGAATATATATATATATATATATATATATATATATATATATATATATATATATATATATATATATATATATATATATATATATATATAAAAGTTATTTACATTGATAAATATGGAGATTCAATGTCAATTACAATTTCATTTGGGAACCAAAGAAAAATTAAAAGTTGTGTGAATTTTTTTCTCGGATGAAACGGAAAAATACATACTTTATAACACCAATCCATGTTACAGGTCAAATCTTTTCTTTAATTTTGTATATATTCCAATCTGTATAAAAAGCCTGCCTAGGTATATTCCAATCTGTAAAATAAGTCTGCCAACTTAAATTCCAATTTGTACAATGAAAGTCTGATAACATACATTCTAATCTGTATTGGTCTGCCACTGTAAATTTCAATATGCTTATTGTCTATCAACATACATTCAAATATGTATAATGTCTGCTAACATATATTTGAATTCATAAAATTTGTCTGCCTACATATATTTCAGTCTGTATAATATGTCTGTAAAACGTTTTATCTCATTTGTATAATAGGTCTGTCAAAGTATATATCAATCTGTATAGTAAGTAGGCAAACGTATATTACAATCTATATATACCTTCTATTGTATATTTTAATATGTACAATTAGGTCCGTTAACGTATATGTCCATCTTTATAATAAGTCTCACAATGATTATTTTAATCTATATAGTTTATCTGCGAACATATATTTCAATCGGATAAATCTCCCAACTTACTGTATATTCCAACCTGTATAACAAGCCTGTCGAAGTATATTCTTATCAGTGTAATATGTCTACTAACTTATACTCCCATTAGTATAATAAGCCAACGTATATACTAGTCCGTAAAAAAAAAAGCATATCAATCTGCATAAGAAGTCTACCATAGTTTCCAGGGCATAAGTCACAATAAGATCGAAGACTTTCAGAAACGTTCATAAAAAGATTCTGTGCAATAAACCTTATTGCAAAAAAAAAAAAAAAAAAAAAAAAAAAAAAAAACCACCACCACCTCAGCATCCCTTTCAGCAACTTCTATAGTAAACTGAGGTGCTCGGGGAACAAAACAGACATAGCTTGAGTAAAAAGAAAAAAAATTCTTGAATATCTCGGTGGAAGCTGGTAACCAACCCAGAGTTTTTTTTTTTTTTTTTTTTTTTTTTTTTTTTTTTTTTTTTTTTTACACACTATCTGTTCAAACCACACTCGTGAATACTTACACGACAAATAAATGATTGGTCGCGTTACAAAGCATACAGTTTATTGAACTTCGGGAGGAAAATTCTCTCTCTCTCTCTCTCTCTCTCTCTCTCTCTCTCTCTCTCTCTCTCTCTCTCTCTCTCCTCTCTCTCTCTCTCTCTCTCTCTCTCTCACTTTTGAAGAAAGGATGATTTAGGTATGGGCCTTCAATTTCAGAGCGTATTATATACCCAAAAAGTAAACTCTGCACGAGAGAGAGAGAGAGAGAGAGAGAGAGAGAGAGAGAGAGAGAGAGAGAGAGAGAGAGAGAGAGAGAGAGAGAGAGAGAATCTTTGGTCGATTAGTAATATATCGAGATATGCATAATAGCATTACCAGATAACTAAAGAGAGTATACAGTACTCTTTAATACCACCAAGGACAATTCCTCTACATATACATTGGGCTGGGAAATCTCCAACCCTTTAATAATAATAATCTTCAAAAATATGCAAATGCTATCACAAATTTTCTTTACTGATTCATCATCAAAGTATGGAAAAAGTAGTTATAAATGTATCGTGCTTTCTTCATATAATAAATTATAGTCCATAATTTGTTGTTATCATGAAATATAACAAAATAACAAACCAAGTTTCACTCACGCCGTTTTTATTTCATTGTTACTTGTCAGTTAACTAAAGTGTGCGGTAAATTAATTATATTTCCAATTAGATACTTAATTACTAGCAGTCACAGCGTTGAGCTCATTCGTTGACAATAATTGCTGTCGAAGTTTACTGATTGGAAGATAAGATATACATTAGGCCCTGTCTGTTAACTAGTCATGAATTTCATTGAATACCTTTTTTTCTGGAATTTATTACGGTAGTCGAGTTATTTGCTGGCACTTCAATCAGAAAATTTCGAAAGCTAGAGAATTTTTGTATAATGAATGATAATTAAATGAATGCCTCAAAAGCGCAATTAAGATGCAAACTATTTCTTTACTAAAGGAGTAAAATTGTAAAAAAAAAATAATTACAGAAACTGATTCTTACAAAAAGCAGTAGGACGGGTTATACTACACCGATTCAATTTCTAGGACAAATTCGCAAACGATAATCACAATCATAAGTGTGAACTCCAAAGTGGAAAAGTATAAAAAAATTCAATCTAATACAGGTATGTATACATGTGCACATAAACTAACACACACACTCCCTATATATATATATATATATATATATATATATATATATATATATATATATATATATATATATATATATATATATATATATATATATCTATATATATATATATATATATATATATATATATATATATATTTATATATATATATATATATATATATATATATATATATATATACATACATATATATATATATATATATATATATATATATATATATATATATATGCTAATATATATCGTTATTATTATCACTACTAGCTAAACTATAACCATAATAAGAAAATCATGTAACTACACGTATAAAGGCTCCAACTGACAAATCAGCTTAGGTAGGAAATGAAATAATAAAGAGAGTAAGGAATAAACGAAACAGAAGCAAAAAAAAAAAAAAAAAAAATATCATGATCAGTCCCAGCAACAAATGGGTCAGTCATAAACAAACAATGAAACGAAACTTCTTTTCTACCTGTTCAATAAATTTACAAGTTTGTCTGAAGTTCGACAGATTAAACCGCCAGATTATGAAAATCACTCCTCAATCTCAACGCCAGATTATGAAAATCAATTCTCAATCTCAACACAGCTAAAATAAAACTTCGAGAATATTGTGTAATCTTGAATCTTATGATGGCGAAGGAAAAACTGTTTGAATTTAATACATGCCTTGTTCTACTTAGAGGAGGGTACGGTGTAAAACTTATGCGCCTTGCACAAAGATCTAGCTGAACGATGATGCCAGAGATTAATATTCAGATCAGATTTAAGGAATTTAATAAACCAAAACTTTCTGTCCAAAAAATCAAGATGAGAATCAACAGCTGACGACTAAACAAGGGATCAGTACTCAATACATGATAAAATGAAAGATTTAAAACACTTCATATTTTGATCAGAAAATGTATTAAAGACTTTCCACATGCCAAAGTTTTCAGCAATTAAAACACAGACCGGATATATTCATTAAAAGTAAATTTCTAATCAAGAACCCCAACTAGAATTTTAAACGAGAATAATATACAGTAGATTAACATAATCTAAATATCGTGAAGCAAGGAGTCACTGTCCTTAACCTAATTACATTCATAATTTGAGTTTTATTAGGGTTCAGCTTGATGTCACATAATTTACACTATCTTAGTTAGATCTCTATCAAGGGATGCAGAAAAAAACATATCTATATTGATGCAAGCAGTGTAGCATCATAAGCATGTAAACAAACTTCTTTTCCGGGCTAACCGTAAATCATGTGCATACAGCAAGAAAAGAAATAGGCATATAACACAACACTAAAGAAAATCAATTAAACTCTAATAGATCCTACTGTGCTCATCAACAATTACTCTTTGCAATCTATGGCTAAAATCTCAGATGATGATGCTAAAAATGACC
>NC_090757.1:15148541-15163541 GCF_036898095.1 Palaemon carinicauda
GTGCATAGCAATTCAGTACACAATGAATCTATGTATTTTGCAATTTATGGTGGTGCACTTGGCTGCATACTTTATTTTTAATATCTCATAAACTAATATTTAATGTAACCAATATACTGTGTATGTAAGGTATGTATGTATGTATGTATGTGTGTGTGTGTGTATATATATATATATATATATATATATATATATATATATATATATATATATATATATATATATATATATATATATATATATATATATTTTCTAAGGCATTCAGTAAGTACTATACAGTATTAATTACAGTGTTGAGAATTTTAAAAGGCGACATGTTAAGTCTAAAATTCTCCCTTTCAGCCATTAAGCTTTATCATGAGGAGACTAATAAAAATTTACACCTTAAACTTGTAATAATCTGCGCATCAAGAATAAATATATATGTGTATATATATATGTATATACACACACACACACACACACACATATATATATATATATATATATATATATATATATATATATATATATATATAAATACTGTATGTATATATATATATAGTGTATATTTATACACACACACACACACACACACACACACACATATATATATATATATATATATATATATTTTTGGGCTCAAGCCATGTCGTCCTGATGGAAGTTCCTATAGGGTAGCTTCCTAGGGTATATTACAACTACGGCGATATTCCCAGAGAATTTACCTTAAGGTACCAGAATTCTAACTCCTGGAGCGAGTATCCCTCGTGAAAGGGATATCGCGACATATCAGAGGACGTATTCTAGACACGTCACATGGCAATCTACGACCTGAACAGAGATTCGTCTCGTAGGAGGGAGATTGACGAGATACGAATTCGGGAAAGAAAAAGGGGAGCCGCTCCCAAGGCTTCCCTATCCCCCGATTCGTATGCATGCCTGGCGCCAATCCTGGCGCCATCTGTATTCCTTTTTGCGTAGCTTAACAACTCGGTGTTTTTTCCTGTTTTTCTCGCAAATCTTGGATTTATTCAGCTTTTCATGGCTTCTTCGTCTTCGTTGACCTCGGATAAGTTGAGTATAGTGTCTGTTATGTATAAATGTAGGCTCTTGGTAAAATTTTGAGTGATTAATAGGATTAATCTTTGATACAAGAGCCGTAGCCTACCAGAGGTGTCCTGGACACTGTCACTCGCTAGGTATAAATTAGTTAGTCAGAGTGACATTCCTGGTTGTTTTGCTTAATAAAATTTAGCTATTTAGCTTTACATAGGATTTCCTTTCGTGCTTAGTATTATTTGGCGAAGTATTCGCCATTCTGGCCTACGCTAGGCCATGTAGCCTAGTCGTTTGGTCCTAGTACTTAATGCATGATTATGGTTTTTCCGAGTGTAATTAAAATTTTATTGAAGCTTTAGGCTATATATTTTATACATTTTAGACTGTGTGGAATATTTCCAAGATTGTATACGTGAGAGTTTCGGTGAATTAGGTAATCGATTCTCTTGGTGCCTAGGCTAATTGCTTATGGAGCCTTAGTATACTTTATCATACTCCCCGGTTGCTTTCTTTTCTTCGGAGAAGGTATGCAATCCCTTTCCCTCTGTTTAAGCCTTGGGCTTATCCCTAAGTGGTTTTTTCCGAATTTATTTTCGATAAAACTATACTAGGGTGTTACTGTACCTTCCTGTTCCAGCAGAGTCTGGTTCAAAGAGGGTCAGAACAACAGAGTTTTTAGTCTGAGTCCGTGTTGTTTGGCTTGGGGCAGAGTCTCCCTCGCTGACCTAACACTTACAAAGGGAGCTGAGCTCCCTTAGGTCACTGTCGAAGGTTTCTGTAGTTATGATTCCTTCTTGTGTGATCGACCAGACTAAGTCCTGTTGCTGTTCTCGGGGAGGATAAATCTTCCCTTGGGAGTTGCAACGCCTTCCTTGCTTTGGTGCTCTGGAAGCTGGCAGGTATTATACTACTGCGCTGGCCCTTTCCCTTAGATCTCCCTTAGGCTAAGACAGAGTTCTTGGCTGCGGGTGATCTGTCACTAAAGCAAGGTTGGCAGGACCCTCTTGTCCCTTCCCCCTCTATCTCCGTAATGGCCTAGCCATTACTGTACTGTACCTTGCCGGCCGGCAGAGCTGGCCGGCAGGGGTATTACTGTACCATATGTCATTCTACTTCTGGACCTAGTATAGGTTGGGATATGGATTGACTAAGCCCATTGCCGGCCGGCAGAGACGCTGGACGGCAAAGGTCTTATGTTTTCGAGTGCTGCCCGGACCTCTCTTGGTCCCTCATCCATGCCTGCCGGCAGAGCCGGACGGCATTGGTCAAGGAAGCCTGAATTAAGTTTCTCCCCTTCCTTATATGCACTCTTTCGGTTGCCGGGCTTGGGGGGTTGTGTACACTCTTATCCCGGCATCCATTCTATTTTCTTCTAGTGCTGTACCTGTCCCGGCAGCCGGCCTATGAGGCCGGCAGCCGGGCAGGGGTAGTCTTCTGGTTCTTTTGCTGCCGGCTGGCATCGGTCTTGTACCTTTGCCGGCCGGCTTATGTCAGTCCTTGTCTGCCGGTCACCAAGAGTGTGGCCGGCAGCTGGGTACTACCTTGTGTAGTTGCTGGCCGGCAATCATTGCCGGCCAACACTGGCTGTTGCTGGCCGGCAGCTGCTGCCGCCGGCACAGGCATTTGAACCAGAGGGCTGCCGCCCTATAGCTGTTAAGTAGTATACTTTAAAGCTAATTGTGGTGTGTGCCGGCCGGCAAAGGCAGGCCGGCACACATCCTCCTATACTGTACTAGTATTCTTCTGTATAGCATATACAGTAAGAAGAAAACTATAGTAAAAGTTTAGGTACAGCACTGTATCTTCTAACACTATTGTGTTTTCTTACACAGCCCTTTGCTGTTGCCCTCAGACAGGAAGCAGAGTTCTTCCCCGTCTATTATCCAGGATCTTTAAAATCATTGCCTAGGTGTGAGCTCCACCTGTTTCCTCTGGAAACCTTGCATTGGTTACTCTAGTAGAGATAAACCATTTTTGATTTTATTATCCGGAAGGCTGCAACAATGGGTTGTGAGGGAAACACAAGTGTGTGTCTTTCATTTATGAATTGTTATGCTATACTATGCATATCCAGTGATACATAGTTCACTTGATACTCATGGAAATTTCTTCTCTTTACAGGAGGACCCTCCGAAGTGCGGAAATGTTTTCTGCAATGTCCGCAGCAAGAACCTCTGCGGACATGAGTGTTGTAGGAGACACGCAGCATGCGCTGTCTCCAAGGATGATCTCCAGTATTGGGACCCTCAGGTATGTACTGTATGCACTAACCTGATTACTGAGGCTTTTGATTCCCCTAGAACGGCGGAATCAAGGGATATAGCTAGGGAAAAGCTTCGTACTTGGGTAAGGGGCTTCAAGAAGAACACCTCTGGCCCTTATCTTCCAAGTGAGAAGATGAGGGCGTATCTTTTTCCCCAGGCATCAGCTGAAGCAGTGATTCCCCAGCCTCAAGAGGAGATCCTTCAAGATCAAGTCCAGGTGGACGAGGAAGTCGCAGATGCGATGCAAGACATCCAGTTGTGTGACAGGATGTCTGACCTGGACGATCGTTTGGAAGAAGACCTCCTGGCAGAAGGTCAGGATCAAGTTCAAACCCCGGATGTCGTAGAGGATGAGGTCGACGAGGTGTCGGCTACTCCGGTTCAGATGCCGGAGCCTATCCCCTCAACATCGGCTGGCCTCCCAGTAGAACTGGGACAGGCCCTCTCTTCGATTGTTGGAATGATCCAACAAATGCAGAAGGAGAATCAGGAGAAGGCGGCTGCAATGGAACTGCGTATGCAGTCCCTGGCAGAATCACATGGGCCCCGGAAAAGGCTCAATGTGAAAGACCTTCCCATATGCTCAGATGCTAACCCATGGAGGTATGCTGAGCACATGCCGATGACGACTGGAAAGATCGTCATTTCGGATAAGCTGGGTTCAGTTCCCCTAGAGGAGGTAGAATTCTGGCCCAGCAAGGCATCATATCCGGACTGCTATGTCCGGCTGAGAAAAGAACCAGCTTCAAGGGAGGAGACAGAGCCGAAGGAGGTCATTGTTATGGACCACGCTAAGGCTCAAGCCCTACTTTCATCCTCGATGAAAGAGAGGGGCTTCTCGAATTCGAAGGTAGCTGCATTGAGCAAGAAGCTCCCTTCGTTTGTGTCCTCTCCTGATAGAGCCTTCCCCTTTTTACAGAAAGGGTTTGCGGCTGTCCTAAAGGCAGTCGAGGCCGGCAAGCCTTGCCCCTCCCTGGAGGAGTGTAAACCCTTGTCGCTGGCTCTACCTATGGACCACAAAGACTGGAAGGATGTCCATCTAACATTCTCAGTGGGAAAGTTGGAGGCTGATATTGCCGGACGGCAATTCGGCGAGGACCTCCCCAAGCTGTCCGAATCTCTTTTACGAAGAGAGTTCGAGACAAAAGAAAGACTGGCTGCCTCAATGTCTCATCAGACTACTCTCGAGACGATGGCAAGTGACCCCAAGGTCCATGAAATGTTCATGGTAGTGGCTAAGTCTCACTTAGCCACAGTGACGAAGGACCTTTATAACTTCGTCAAGGCAAGGAGAGCTTGCAGGGAGTTCGTGTTCACCGGGGCTTCGGTGAGACACGAGCCAAGGAAGTTAATCTCCTCCAACATTTGGGGAAAAGACCTTTTCCCTACCGATGTGGTCAAAGAGGTTGTTGATAAGGCCGCCGTGGAGAATAGAAATCTTCTCCAGAAGTGGGGCCTGGCTATCAAAAGAAAATCTTCCCCGGATGAGGGTCCTCAACCAAAGAGGAAGAATATGAAGACTAGGCTACCATCTCGGCCAGCCAAGCCTTATAGACAGCAACAGCAACTGCAATTGCCTTTGCCTCCAGTGCCCCAGATGGTGGCACAAACCCCGACTGCCTTTCAGTGGGTACCCCAGGCGGTGCCAGGTCAGTCAACCACATTCGCCCCAACGTTCGAAGGACAGTCTTCTTCCTTTCGTGCAAAACCTAGAGGCTCGTCTAGGCGCCCCTCAAGGGGAAGGGGATTCAGAGGTGGTCGTGGTCAGGGAGGCAAGACCTCAGGACGGCAGTCCAAGTGAAATGATACCGGTAGGAGGGAGACTGATGAAATTTTGGGATCGCTGGACCTTCGATCCCTGGGCCCAAAGCCTACTCAAGAATGGACTGGGTTGGAGCTGGTACAGCACTCCACCCCCATGCCTTCGGTTTTTCCAACACTCCACCCCCATTTTGGAGGAGTACGTTCAAGAACTGTTGGAGAAAAATGTGATCCGAAAGGTGAAGTCCATCAAATTCCAAGGGAGGCTGTTTTGTGTTCCCAAGAAAGACTTGGAAAAGCTCAGAGTCATTCTGGACTTGTCACCACTCAACAAGTTCATAGTGAATTGCAAATTCAAGATGCTAACACTGCAACACATAAGGACCTTACTGCCCAAGAGGGCATACTCAGTCTCTATAGACTTGTCAGACGCCTATTGGCACATTCCAATCAGCCGTCGACTCTCCCCCTACCTAGGGTTCAGGCTACAACGAAAACTGTACGCCTTCAGAGCCATGCCATTCGGGCTAAACATAGCCCCAAGGATTTTCACGAAGCTTGCGAGCGCAGCTCTCAAACAATTACGCCTAAAGGGAATTCAGGTAGTAGCCTACCTGGACGACTGGCTGGTGTGGGCAGCATCCGAGACCGAATGCTTGCAAGCTTCCAGTCAGGTGATCCAGTTCCTAGAGTACCTAGGCTTCAAGATCAACAAGAAAAAGTCTCGACTTTCTCCATCCCAAAAGTTCCAGTGGCTGGGAATCCACTGGGACCTTTTGTCACACAGTTTCTCCATCCCAATGAAGAAAAGGAAGGAGATAGCGGGCTCTGTCAAGAGACTTCTAGATTCCGAAAGGATATCAAGACGCGAACAGGAGAGGGTACTAGGCTCTCTCCAGTTTGCTTCAGTGACAGACCCAGTGCTAAGAGCACAGCTAAAGGATGCAACCGGAGTTTGGAGAAGGTATGCATCAAACGCGCGAAGAGACCTGAGAAGACCAGTGCCGCCTCGGCTACGTACTCTTCTCAGACCTTGGTCCCAAGCCAGACATCTAAAGAAGTCTGTTCTTCTTCAGCCACCTCCCCCGTCGTTGACGATTCACTCAGACGCCTCAAAGGAGGGATGGTGAGGTCACTCTCATCGGAAAAAAGTCCAGGGGACTTGGTCCAAGCTATTCAGGACCTTTCATATAAACTTTCTAGAAGCTATGGCAGTGCTCCTTACCTTAAAGAAAGTCTCCCCGCGTCACTCGATCCACATAAGATTGGTGACAGACAGCGAGGTGGTTGTGAGATGCTTGAATCGACAAGGGTCGAGGTCACCACCTCTCAACCAAGTGATGTTAGCCATTTTCCGATTGGCGGAAAAGAAGAAGTGGTACCTGTCGGCAGTTCACCTTCAAGGAGTCCGCAATGTGACAGCGGACGCTCTATCCAGGTTCACACCGATAGAGTCGGAATGGTCCTTAGATGCAGGATCATTTTCCTTCATTCTGAATCAAGTCCCAGAACTGCAAATAGACCTCTTTGCGACGAAAGACAACAAGAAGTTGCCCCTGTACGTGTCCCCGTACGAGGACCCCTTAGCGGAAGCAGTGGACGCAATGTCCCTCGACTGGAACAGATGGTCCAGGATTTATCTGTTCCCTCCTCACAACCTTCTGTTGAGGGTCCTCAACAAACTGAGATCCTTCAAGGGGGTAGCGGCAATAGTGGCCCACAAGTGGGCGAACAGCATGTGGTTCCCCTTGGCGTTGGAACTACAGATGAAGTTCGTGCCGCTACCACATCCAGTTCTGACCCAGCGAGTCCAGAAGTCGACTGTCTGCGCTTCATTACAGAAAACCCAGACCCTGCAGCTCATGATTTTCTCGCCCTAGCGGTGAGAAAGCGCTTCGGGATTTCGAAAGCCAGCATAGACTTCCTAGAGGAATACAAGTGCAAATCGACTAGAAGGCAATATGAGTCATCTTGGAGAAAATGGGTGGCCTTTGTAAAGGCAAAGAATCCGCAGGAGATCTCAACAGATTTCTGCTTATCTTTCTTCATCCATCTCCATGGCCAAGGATTGGCAGCTAACATGATTTCAGTGTGTAAATCGGCTTTGATGAGACCCATTTTATTTGCCTTCCAGATCGACCTAGGTAACGAGATCTTTAATAAAGTTCCGAAAGCCTGCGCTAGGCTCAGAGCTTCAGCACCTCCAAAGCCCATCTCATGGTCTTTAGACAAAGTTCTTCATTTCGCCTCCTTGTTGAGCAATGAAGAATGTGCGTTAAAGGATTTGACGCAAAAAGTTATTTTCCTATTTGCACTCGCGTCCGGGGCCAGGGTTAGTGAGATCGTAGCCCTCTCGAGAGAGGCAGGTCGTGTTCAGTTCCTGGATGGGGGGGAGCTGAACCTGTTTCCGGATCCTACGTTTCTCGCCAAGAATGAGTTACCCACCAACAGGTGGGGTCCCTGGAGAATCTGTCCTCTGAAAGAAGATGCATCTCTATGTCCAGTAGAATGCCTAAAGGTCTATCTTCGTAGAACTTCAGACTTCAAGGGTAGTCAACTATTCAGGGGAGAAACATCAGGCTCAAATTTATCTCTGAATCAACTCAGAGCGAAAATGACATATTTTATTCGTAGAGCGGATCCTGACAGTACACCCGCAGGTCACGATCCGAGGAAAGTTGCCTCATCCCTAAATTTCTTTAATTGTATGGATTTTGAACATCTCCGTTCATACACGGGCTGGAAGTCTTCCAGGGTGTTCTTTCGCCACTATGCGAAGCAAGTAGAGGAACTTAAGAGATCTGTGGTAGCAGTGGGTCGTGTAGTTAACCCTACTGTTTAACTCTGCGAGGAACAGTGGTCTTAATTGGGACGATTAAGTCCAGGGTGAGTGTGTAGGTACATACTGTACTACAAACTAAATGAGGGCACCAAGTGCCCATATAGACTGTTCCTTCCTTCAAAGGTGAACCTTGCATAAGTTCAGACATGTGTGCCAAGCGTTTCTAACGCTAATGTGATTGATTTGTAATACAGATTTTTTATGACTTGATACCTTGGTATCTCATTAAAGTGGTGTTTAATGGTTTTTCTTTCAGATAAACAAGTTCTGTTTACTATCATACTTATGCTTAAAGTTTTGGGTTACCCTCTTTTATATAAATATATATATTTGTTGTTAACCTATCTGTTTATTATCTGTCAATAAACTTGTTCTTGAGAACCTTGCGTCTCTTTCACCTGTGTCAATTTATTGGTATAATTGAGCATTTTAATTCTATGTATCTTATCTGGGATAATTCTGATAGAATTGTTCTGTTTTGCAAGCTATGTTGCATTGGTTTATGTAAGTCCCCTAATGGGAGGACTCCGTCCCATAAAGGGACGAGGGCGGTTTTATTAGTTTCTTCCTATGCGGATATAAACCTTTGTCCAATACAAGTATTGTGCGGATGACTGGTCAATATATTGACGCAGTGGTTCTATACAAACTATGCTTTACTTAATATAGGGCGAGACCACTATATTAGCTTGCCTGGTATTCATACATAGATATATGTACTCTTCGAGACTTTCCAGAGTCTAGTAGGACTCTTCCCTGTAGGGGGCAGGAAGCTCTAACATAGTTTATAGTTAGTTGAAAAGATGTATAACGGTAACATCTTAGGTCTCTAGGTCTAGTCGACCGGGAATAAATATCTCCGGGGAGTACGGCACGTTCTGAGAATCCACAGATACAGTAATGCTCTGGTACACTTCCATCAGGACGACATGGCTTGAGCCCAAAAAACGGATTTTGAGCGAAGCGAAAAATCTATTTTTGGGTGAGATAGCCATGTCGTCCTGATGGACCCGCCCTTGCCTTTCTAAGAAAGGGCTGTAGGACCCCTCCCTACATACAGTATCTGTAGCACCTCGTGTACGCTACAAGGAATACAGATGGCGCCAGGATTGGCGCCAGGCACGCATACGAATCGGGGGATAGGGAAGCCTTGGGAGCGGCTCCCCTTTTTCTTTCCCGAATTCGTATCTCGTCAATCTCCCTCCTACGAGACGAATCTCTGTTCAGGTCGTAGATTGCCATGTGACGTGTCTAGAATACGTCCTCTGATATGTCGCGATATCCCTTTCACGAGGGATACTCGCTCCAGGAGTTAGAATTCTGGTACCTTAAGGTAAATTCTCTGGGAATATCGCCGTAGTTGTAATATACCCTAGGAAGCTACCCTATAGGAACTTCCATCAGGACGACATGGCTATCTCACCCAAAAATAGATTTTTCGCTTCGCTCAAAATCCGTTATATATATATATATATATATATATATATATATATATATATATATATATATATATTTATTAACTATAACTTTGTATATTTATTAAATGTTTAAGTACACAATACATATAAATGAACATATTGTTTAAGTATACATTATAAATATCATCTCCTACACCTATTGACGCAAAGGGCCTCATTATTTACTGTATATATTTACATTACTTGTGTCACTATACATATGTACAATTATATGTATCACAACATAATAAATATACATATATAAACAAGCATCATAAATACAATTTTATATATATAACATATATATATATATATGTATATATGTATATATATATATATATATATATATATATATATATATATATATATATATATATATATATATATATATATATATATATATATATATATATATATATATGTACATGTGTGTGTATGTATATGTATAAATCGTTGTGAAGAAGCAATGACTTCAGAAGAGGCAATTTCCTACAGTACGAACTTACATCATAGATATTTGGATATCATTTTAGAAGAAAAATAAAATGTTTCAGTGACTAGTTTTGATATTCCTATGGAGCCAATGCCCTTTAGAGGACATACCACATATATACTTACATATGTACATATATGTATAATATATATGTATGTGTATATATACACATATATATGTATTTATATATAGTGTATATATATATATATATATATATATATATATATATATATATATATATATATATATATATATATATATATATATTATTATTACTAGCCAACCTACAACTCTAGTTGGAAAAGCAAGATGCTATAAGCCCAAGGGCTCCAACAGGGAAAAATAGCCCAGTGAGGAAAGGAAAAGAAATAAGGAAATAAATAAATGATGAGAATAAATTAACAATATATCTTACTTAAATCGGTAACAGCGTCAAAACAGATATGTCCTATATTAACTATTAACAACGTCAAAAACAGATATGTCATATAAAAACTATATAAAAGACTCATGTCAGCCTGGTCAACATAAAAACATTTGCTCCTACTTTGAACTTTTGAAGTTCTACTGATTCAACTACTCGATTAGGAAGATCATTCCACAACTTGGTAACAGCTGGAATAAAACTTCTAGAATACTGTGTAGTATTGAGCCTCATGATGGAGAAGGCCTGGCTATTAGAATTAACTTCCTGCCTAGTATTACGAACAGGATAGAATTGTCCAGGGAGATCTGAATGTAAAGGATGGTCAGAGTTATGAAAAATCTTATGCAACATGCATAAAGAACTAATTGAACGATGGTGCCAAAGATTAATATCTAGATCAGGAATAAGAAATTTATTAAATTTCTTATTCCTGATCTAACAAATTAAGATGAGAATCAGCACCTGAAGACCAGACAGGAGAACAATACTCAAAACAAGGTAGAATGAAAGAATTAAAACACTTCTTCAGAATAGATTGATCACCAAAAATCTTGTAAGACTTTCTCAATAAGCCATATTTTTGTGCAATTGAAGATGACAAAGAACCTAATGTGTTTCTCAAAAGTAAATTTGCTGTCGAGAATCACACCTAAAATTTTAAAAGTCATACAAATTTAAAGAAACATTATCAATACTGAGATCCTGATGTTGAGGAGCCACCCTCCTTGACCTACTTACTATCATAAATTACTTTGAGTTTTGTAAGGATTCAACTTCATACCCCATAATTTGCACCATGCACTAATTGTAGCTAAATCTCTATTAAGGGAGTCACCAACCCCAGATCTACATTCAGGAGATGGAATTGATGGAAAGAGAGTAGCATCATTTGCATATGCAACAAGCTTGTTTTCTAAGCCAAACCACATGTCATGTGTATATAGTATGAAAAGTAATATATATATATATTTATATATATATACATATATATACATATAATTATATATATATATATATATATATATATATATATATATATATATATATATATATATATATATATATATATATATATATATATATATTAATATTTATATGTATATATATATGTGTGTGTGTGCGTGTTTGTGTGATTGAATGTTAATATTCTATTCTTTTTCCGGCTTCATATTCGTAACTACCTTAGGTCCAATGAACATTCACTCGTATGGTCTAAGTACCATTCTGGATATCTGTCAATTTTTTCCATCCATTCATGCAGCTGAACTGATACAGGCATTAGCAATAAAAAAAAAAGTATTAAATCTCCCTTAAAGTCGTTTTTCACCCCATGCGTCAACACCTCACCTATCATGATTAACAATCTTGCTGTCACTTCTCGAGATATTATCAGCGAAAGAAACAACTATTATATTTGGAATGTGACACCACAGTAACCTTTATGGTGTTCGTATCGTTTAATTTCCCCTTTTTGTTGCCTGGTTACTACCATACAAAAAGTGGCTTTCACTTTTAAATCTCCGGTTTAAGATGAGAAAAGAAAAAGTTGCTCGGATGATTAAATTTGTAGGGCAATGCCGATGTAACGGTAACCTGGTGTCCTTATCTAACGAGGACAGGATGGAAGAGGATGGGGGTGGTGGGTGAGGAATGTAACTTTAAAAAATGAATGCAAAAATAAAGAGCTGTCTATAGTAATGAGGAAGTTTATGCAATCAGAGGGATTTTTATATTTACCAAAGTGAAATACGTGATAGCGAAAATAAGAGTTGTTTACCGTAATAAGGAAGATAATGGAATCGTAAGGATTTTAATATTTCCCAAAGTGGAAAACATTAGAGGGAAGGGTTGATGTATTGGAAAGTGGTGTGTGACTATGAGGGAAAAATATGTCGCCCCTTGAATGATGGAAGTTATGAAAGAAGTTATTCCACTGATGCAAGAGATAAGATAGTTTAATTTTCCTTAATTTCTATCCGAAAAGGAAAAGAAATGTTGTTATCATAGTTGGTAGAAAATATCTTATGATTGAAGGAAAAGCCAGCCTTTGTAAATAGGATTAATCTGGAAGATTTTACACAGTTGGCGTAACTTTATAACCTAACTTATAATCTTCGCAAGACTGGAGGGAAGTTATCTGGACACCTGAAATATTACTTTGATTAAAAATCATCTTATTGAAAAATAAAATAGAGCAAATTTGGGAAGCATAAAAACATCAATTTATATATAAAAAAATGAACATGAAGAAAGGGTGAAAAGGAAATTAAATTTTTCTGTTAAGAATGATTTGGAAATTACATTACTATAATTTTTCCTCTGAAACATTCAATCATCATAAAATGTGCTATTTTCTTCAGTAGGAAAAAACAACTCAAATTCTTCATAGCAAAAAACAAGGTATATTTCTAATACCAAAGTTCGAGTTTCTTTCTCTTCTTCAGAAGGGTATTCGACCGTCCCTGCATAGCAACAGATAGTTTCCTCCTTTCATTTAGCTTGTTACTACCCACCAAACCACCATACCTCTCATTCATTTGATAAGTATTATCAACTGCCATCTTTTTTTTTCTAAAGTTTCACCTTTGAAAATAGCGGGTCTATCTTTTCTTCACTAATAAACTCATTGAATTTGTTCGTGTCAATTTAACCAACTCGTTATAAGCCTTGCTTACACGGCCGTTTGGGCGTTACATAGAATTATAAGTAATCCACTGAACCATGCACTATACATCCAAGAGGGTGTGAAATTGTTGGATGAAGTACAGTAGATTAACCTCTACCTCACGAGTGATTTGATATAAAAAGATGTGCTGGAATAATTAAGACTGGCACTTCAGACAGCTTCACTTCTTTTACAACCTTTAATCCAGCTACCTGGGCTGGTAGCCCACCTTAGGCAAGATATGGTAACTCCTGTTAAAAGAAAGAATTTTCCCAGTTTTACCATAGAGAAGAAAACTCTTTATATAATGCATCTTGAGATGCACGATAAGGCTTTGACTTTATGATCGCTGTTCTGAATTGTCCAATTTTATGTTAGAAAACTAGAAACTCCCTAAAAGTAATGGATGATTTTGCTTCTCAAAACGATAGGTAATTTGAAAGAAGCCGTATATAACTGAAATGTATATAAATATAGCAGCCTGGCATCCATGATAAAACTTTTGGGCACTTTCTTCTCCAGTATAACATAATTGCATGTTGGAAAATATAAAGCATATACTCATGAAATTGACCTGGCCTATTAATCTGTATGTAGTTTGCGTTATAATCAAGTTCATCGCAATTTCCTAGCACGCGGGAAACCATCTTATATGGCTTTTAACTTTTATCTACAGAGTTTTATTCTTGTCTCCGGTTATCCGCATTTTCATTTTGCTAATTGAACATGAATTAATATTTCATAATCAAGCCCTTCATGATAGTTTCGTCAAACTAACTGCTTTTGCGTAACGAATACGGTCTACTTCGCTTATGTATTTGTCCAGGTAGGGCAGCTCATAGAACCAGTTCATTCACTTTTTGAGTGTTACAGATTTAAAGGTTTAAAGTTTTAGCAGGAAAATACCCTAGAGATTGTCCATATATACATACGACCAGAGCCTAAAAGCACCCTCTCCTCCTAAGCTAAGACCAGGAAGGGACAGGCAATGGCTGCTGATAACTCAGCAGGTAGACCTATAGGCTCTCTAAAACCCCCATCCTTAGCTCACAAGGATGATGAGGTTGCAGACACTAAAGAAACTATCAAATTTGAGCTTGACTCGAACACCAGTCAGGCGATTGCCAGGCAGGGACGTTTCCAGTAGGTCACCACAACCCATTGTTCAGAATAAGGTTGCTTTCTATAGACTTTATTTACAGGAGAAAGGTTGCACACCACATCTCACCATAATAAGATAGCAGCCACATGACGGACAACAGATGGCCTCAAATCCCCAACTGACGCATCCAACTTGTGGCAAGGTATGTAGGTTCAGGATTGGCGGCGGTGCCAGTAGCACCACATCCGATAACTAATCATATTCTAACTGCTAATTCATTCCTCGCACCCTTTCTCCCTCTTACTACTTCTTTCCTACCCCTATCCAATCGAGATACAGCAGCCTTACTCCTCAGACACTTCACCTCGTACACGTTTAATTTCTGTCTCTCCGTCACTTTCATTCCTCCCCACTCCGAACCACACATCGAAGTTGGTACAATCACCTTTTTTATACAGAACTCTCTTTTCTTTACATTTATCCCTAACTCTATGTTTTACCACTCCGTTCACAGACCCGCCCCCCCCCCCCCCATTTATATCCTTCATTCACTCTCTGACGTAATGTTGGACGCAGGAATTCCTGGCAAACCTTGCTCTGAACTAATGCACCCAATCATAACCTTACTGCGGGGAGAGCCCCTGTGTTCTTCCTTGCCCACCACATCTGCCATCTCTTCCTACACTATCTGTATGGTTATTCACCATGAAGTAAGGGTGTCACAGGGAGCACTTCTTTGGAGCAAGAGACTCCTGTGTTCAGCTGTACATCTGCTTTCACCTCGCCATTTACAGCAACAGCAGAACCCAAGTAATTAAACTGATCTACTTCCTCAAGTAACTCTCCATTTAACATGACATACAACCTAGCACTTCTTGTGCTCCTCATAACTAGTCTTGCCTACATTAACTAGCAACTTCCTTCTTTCGCACACCATTCCAAACCCTG
>NC_090757.1:15166041-15171041 GCF_036898095.1 Palaemon carinicauda
GAACAAGTTTGAGGTATATTTCCAGACTTTGTTGTTACTAACAGGATGTTAATTTTAGAATACTTAATTGACCGAAAAAATACGATTGCCCCTCGTGAAACGGGAATATTTTTGCATATCTATCATTGCGATTTTTTTATTACTGAATTTAAAGAAGAAAAAATTTTGCACCAATGATACCAGAGTATCGTAATTCATTCACTGCAAAATCCTCAAACAGAAGAAAAATATACATATCATAAGGAAAAAGTTTTTAGAACTTAAACTTGATTTTCAAGTGATATAATAGGTAGAAGTCTCTTAGCATGAGTAATTGTATCCGTACCGAAGGTAGTCATAATGAATGCGAGAATTTTATATTCATATCGCTATTACATAACCGTAGTAATTACTTCTGTAAAATCAATATAATGCATTGGAGTAGAGTACCAAAGTAACTTTGCAATCAGTTTTGATTTTTGGAACTCATGCAATCTAAAAAAAAATTAAAAAGCTATAGATCTCAGCTAAAGATCAAATCAACCTTACCTTGATTTGATCTTAAACAACAACATAAACGTTCTGTAAACGCACGAAAGATAAGATCTTTCCTAAATAATGTAAGTGTATATATGTAACATTATCTGAAAACTGAGTGAGACAGATAGTTAAAAATTAGGCTTCTGGAGGATTCAGTGTTAGGTCTCGCCATTGCCATCCAAAGAGAATATCACGTGACAATTTACATAGTAATCTAAAACCTCTAGAGGATTTATTTGATGAATTATATTATTCCATTCTGAAACTGCAACAAGGCATGAAAACTATGTTACTCTTTTAAGAAATATATTCTAATAATTATCTTTTCAGTGACGTAGTCTCTCTTTTCAAGCATTTTATTTGCAGCAAATGTTTTTATGATGGACAGGCTGAAATAAGTCTTTATATAGTTTATTTATTAAATATACTTTTATAATATTTTATTTCAATTGTTCATTATTTCTCAAATCGTATATTTATTTCCTTATTTCTTTTCCTCAATGGGCCATTTTTCCCTGTTGGAGCCCTTAGGCTTATAGCATCCTGCTTTTCCAACTAGGATTGTAGCTTAGCTGACAATAATAATAATAATAATAATGATGATGATGATGATGATGATGATGATGATGATGATGATGATGATAATAATAATAATAATAATAATAGGTACATTTGCATCTGTTGCTTGGCAAACATCCGTTAAAAAAATGTAACACGCAAAAATCTGGAAATTTGCATAGTCGAAGGATTAACTAACTTCCAAACTTGCTAAAACTCCATTATAAATCTAGCCTTCATGCTATACGCATACTCATTATGACCTTATACGAAAACGTGGTTACAAACCCGTTAGAATTCTGATGTTCTACTACATCCTTTGAGAACACCATTATTTGATTTTTTTTTTAAATATATCACTATGCTGGAGAAATACATTATTTCAAACCATTGTTTCTCCTACGTTTATCTTCGACATACCTTCAAAAGAAGAATTATCACATAAGACTTAAATATAGAAAATGCATTCCAAACCATGAGTCCTGATGCTAAATAATCTTTTACCAACCAATCAATCTCCTAATTAGAAATTTCAACCGCGGACATTGTAACCTGGGCTATAAACATCCTTATTGACAAGAACAAAAGTTCTGTTTTGTGATAATTGAGGTTTTACCAATAGTTGTGTTTTCAATAGTCTTTCACGTCTCAAGTTGTGCTACATATTATTCTGAAAGGGTCAAGGAAACCTTGAATTCCAGTATGTGACAAGCTTTATTTCTTTAATATAAAAATATCTCTCTCTCTCTCTCTCTCTCTCTCTCTCTCTCTCTCTCTCTCTCTCTCTCTCTCTCTCTGAACCAGACATACATACAGAAAGACACACACACACACGCACACACCTCTCTGACTCATAACCAGACACAGACACGGACACAGACACACACACACACCTCTTTCTCTCACTCATAACCAGACACAGACAGGCAGAGGGACACGCGCGCACGCATACACACACACACACACACACACACACACACACACACACACACACATATATATATATATATATATATATATATATATACATATATAGATATATATATATATATATATATATATATATATATATACACAAAATTTCTTTTCGCAACTTTCAACATCTCTCAATAAACTTTATCACCAAACACCCTCTAAAGATAGAAATAACATTAAATACAAAATAAATAACAAATCCATATCATCAACCACTCGGTACAAGCAAAAAAAAAAAAACCACTACTGACCGCTTATGTGAACGCAACAACGACTAGGATCCAGTCACTCGTTTTTGCCCGCATATCGTCGCCCTTCTTAATTGAGCGAATATTTATATACCCCCTGGTGTCAGACCTTCAACTAATTATAAAGGTACCGGGTATTTCTGCTCTGCTTACGATGCCCAGTGAAGCAAGACCTCCCGGGTGCTTTCGGGTACTAAAGTAATTATGTACGATATTAACCAATAAATTTTAAAGCGCCGCTTAGCACTCTCGCAGACGTGTGCGCGGCAATGTTCTCGACTTGAGGCATTGTGATCGGTAATTTTGTGTGTCCGTATTTATGTGTATATATACATATATATATATATATATATATATATATATATATATATATATATATATATATATATATATATATATATATATATATATATATATACATACATACATACATTTATATATATATACACATGCATGTATGTATTTATTTGTAAGTAGTAGGCTGGCCAGGGCACTAGCCACCTGTTCACCTGTTGAGATACTACCCCTAGAGAGTTATTGGGACCTTTGACTTGCCAAACAGCACTTCATTTTATTCCTCCCTCTGGTTACAACGCATCATCCCTGTCTTTCTTCTATTTATCTTGAACCCAACATGTAATATTTTATGCACTCTAGTAAGCCAGCATTGCAAATCTTGTGGTGTTCAGCTAATAAGGACAGCGTCATTAGCATACTCTAGGTCCGGTAATTTCCTATTATCAATCCAGTCTAATCCTTCTCCACCATCTCCAACTACTATATGCATTACAGAATTCATGAGGAATATAAACACCATAGGTAACACCACATTCCCTTAGGGTACTCCGCTGTTCAGTGGAAATTCATTTGATAGGACTCCACTAATATTAAATTTGCACCTGATATGCTCATGAACAGACTTAATCAAATTTACAAATCTAAGAAGAATCCCATAATAACGCAGGTCTCTCTACAAAATTGGCCAGTGTACACGATTAAAGAATTGTTCATAGTCTACTAAAGTGGATTTCTATATTCTATGCATTGTTGTATGTCTCAAAATGGAAATTTGGTCAGTGAAACTCGTACCTTTTCTAAATCCTGCTTGTTAGACTCTCAGCCTTTCAACCACCTTTCTCTCTTTAGTCTTTAGAATAAGCATGATATACAGTATTTATTTTCATGACAATTGAAGTAAGTGTGATGCCTCTGTCATTATTGTAATCAGTCAAGGTCTCCTTTTTTCACCATTGTCACCAATACTTCTAGCTCCCATTCATCATATTTTGCCTCCTCATGGCAAATTATGCTAAATAATCTTGCAAATATTCTGGGGTCACTTCACTTTCAGCCAATATCATTTCAGCAGTTATTCCATATTAAACAAGGACTTTCCTGAGTGTTTTTTGATCATTGCTTCGACTTCAAGCAAACTGAATTCATCCATGGTTACATCAAGGTCTTATTCAGCTTCAGATACTTCGGCTGTTATGATAGATCCATCTCTCCTTTTGATGGGTAAATGTTTCACATTCATCTTTGCCCCTGTAGAAATTTCATTAATAATTCTATTATCGATTCTTACACCATAGCTAACTCCCTGAATTCATAGCTTTATCAGCCTCATCTGCTTTCGTCTAAATATTCTCTTCAGTCATTCCTGGCTTTTCTCTTGACCTCATTATCAACACTGGAATACTGAGCATGCTCTACATTGTAATTTTCATTACTTCTTCGAAAAACTTCAACAATCAATTTCTGTGTTTCCCAAGTATAATTTGATATCCATGAGTTTATCCATGTAACTGCATGTCCCAAATTTCACTACATACTGACTGATACATGTTCTAAATATCACACCATTCTTCATTAATTATCTGCTCTTCGTCTCTTAGTTTCTGAGACTGCAAATCGATTCCTACATTCAATTGCAAATGTTTCTCTGTGATTATCTTCTAGAAGCTCAGTTGTATCAAACCAAGGTATTCTATCTTCCTTTCAGTTTTAATTTCAGTGCGGCAATCAGGACCTTGTGATCACTACCAATATCTGCACCTCTATAGCTTCTTACACATCTCAGAGTTCTCCTTCTCTCTCTACTAATGGCTATGTGATCTATTTGATTTTTGTAATTTTCACATGGAGAAGTCCATGTATATATGGCGAAGTCTTTGTACAGGAAAAAGAGTACCCCCAATAACAATATTGTTTGTTGAACAGAAACTAATAAAAAGTGCTTCATTTTCATTTGTTACTTCTCCAAGACCCTCAACACATCACATTCTCTATACCTTGATTTAATCTTTCCAACTTTAGCATTGAAGTCACCAATCCCAATTTCATATCTCCCTCTTGGATCTCATATATTACACTAATAATAATAATAATAATAATAATAATAATAATAATAATAATAATAATAATATTAATAATAATAATAATAATAATAATAATAATAATACTGTATATAAAGACTCAAAAAAGATATTTGGGTATTTTTTATTTGAAACATATAGATTACGAGGTTGCACGAAGAGCATGTGCACTAACGTGTTCTTATTTTATAAAAAATGCTAATAGAGAATAAATAGCAGCATATCAATCTGTTTATTTATGTATTTAACATGTCTCTGAGAGAATAGAAGATTCCATAATTTCGAACAGAAGTTAGATTAAAGTAATATCTCTGGGTAATTAAGA
>NC_090757.1:15183541-15201365 GCF_036898095.1 Palaemon carinicauda
TAAAATTGGTTTATGTTAGCTTACACTAAATATTTTTAATGCGCAAGTTTAATTTTTCATCACTTCACGATTTTCATTTATATGATTGTTCAAATTAAATTCCACGAAATGCATATGGCGGTTATCAACCTCTTCAGTATAATTTACTAGTTTTTAGCCCAAGATTTGTCAAGTATTCCAAAAATATCGACACTGAAAAATTTGCATTAGAAAAAAAAAAAAAAAAAAAAAAAAAACACCGTTAAATGTCTGGCAACACTTATTCCAGCATTTTTACCGTTTTGAGAACGGATATATTGACATGAAGGAGTGATATTACGGTCACCAACCCGTAAAATATAAGAAAAAGTATGGTAAAATTACGGTCCCCTGTATTGTAATGAAATACGGTTAAGAATAGTATATTTTTACGAAGAATTTCCGGTTAAAATTACTTTTTTTTTTTTTTAAGTGTAAGTTATTGGATGTTGAAGTACTCAAAATAAGATGCGATGTGGATCAGGTATCATCCAAAATGAGGAGGAAAGTCATAGGACTAAACCAAATGTTTATCTGCATTACCTGGTCCCCCTCCTAGATGGAGTGAAACTTAAGTTTTTGCTCCTTTTGATTTAAATTTTGATTATATTTTCACATAACACTTTTTCCGTACTTTTAGTTTTTATCTATTGGTAAGTCTCAATAGATTAGTCATTCACAGACTTAATTCTCTCTGTTTTCAAGGGCATATCGCTATAGCTTACATACTCTTTTTTTTTAGTTAAGCCTCGGCAACTTTTTCTAGTCTAGAAACTAGATCACTATTTACTGTGCATTGAAGTTACATGTAAATATTATATTTGACACTATTTCTTTCTTAACTGCAGTAGTTTTCCATACCATTCCGTTTGGAATGTATCCTTCAATTATATTTTCCTCATAAAATGTTATGATGTTTATCTGACAGTACATCCTTTTCTTACATCAAAGTCCATTATGTGCCAATTACTGCACCACATAATAGATGAGCTAGATAGGAATTTAAATGTATTGCATATTGGTGAGGCATTCCTTCCATTTCTTTAACATTTCCATGCGGATTTTGTTAAAACACACAATGATTAAATTATGTTGTTTTATGAGCCTCTAAAGAGAGCAATTTTATGGGGGTTTGAAATTCTCATGCTAATTTATAACGCCAAATGGATCCTGATCATATGACAACTGAATAACTTTTGATATTTTTTCCTTATTCAATTGCTTTTGAAAATGAAAATTAAATCTTCTCAACAAAACTGTAACTTACATGCACACTTCGATTTAAAATATACCACACTGAAGATAACTAGCATGGCTTCTTAAAATGCTAGAAGAAACGTATTTTGTAGAGCCAAATGCCATGGCGCTCGTTGGCTATATTAATTACCTATTCACTATTTCCCAACACTAAGATTTCCAGGATTTATTATCAATTAATCTAATATGCTATTAATACAATATGCTATCACCTCTAATTTAAACCAATAATATATAATCCTCTGACTAGCCAGACAGTGCTACATTGGATCCTTCTCTCTGGTTACGGTTCATTTTCCCTTTACCTACACATACACCGAATAGTCTGGCCTATTCTTTACATATTCTCCTCTGATCTTATACACCTGACTACACTGAGATTATCAAACAATTCTTCTATCAAGGGGTTAACTACTGCAGTGTAATTGTTCAGTAGTCACTTCCTTCTTGGTAAGGATAGATGACACTCTTTAGCTTTGGTAAGCAGCTCTTCTAGGAGAAGGACACTCCAAAATCAAACCATTGTTCTGTAGCCTTTGGTAGTGCCATAGCCTCTGTACTATGGTCTTCCACTGTCTTGGGTTAGAGTTCTATGCAGTATTCTGTCTTATTTCTGTTCCACTTGTTTTGTTAAAGTTTTTATAGTTTATATAAAAATTTTTGTTACTTTTCTTAAAATATTTAATTTTTCCTAACTCCTTTCCTCACAGGGCTATTTTCCCTGTTGGGGCCACCGGGCTTATAGCATCCTGCTTTTCCAACTAGGGTTGTAGCTTAACAAGTAATAATAATAATAATAATAATAATAATAATAATAATAATCGAAAGGTATCTTATTCAGGATATAATAAAAATAATGGCAAAGTCTTAGGATGCTGAATAAGTTAGTTCCCAGCATGTTCATCAAAAATTGACAATTTACGACCGATTCAAAATCCCACTTCCTACTGTAGTGTATAAAGGAGCAGGAAAGGAACAATTACGCAAGTAAAGGCTATGACGGGATTGTGTTCATCAATTAATTAATGACATGATACAAGTAAATGTATCAACTCTATAAAAGCCTCTGAACTATTCCAAAATACTAACGGCATAAAAAAGAAAAGAAAAACAGTTCAGTCTCCAAGGGGGGAAACATCACATGGCGTAAGAACAATTGCAGAGATGGAGTCATGCTTTCATCAGTTGAATAATGACATTAAGATACACGTGCATAAGTCAATTCTATGAAAACCTCTGAGCTATTCCAGAATAAAAACGATATAAAATAATAGAAGAACAGTTCAGCCTTCAAGGGGGCAACATCACATGGCGTGAGAACAATTGCAGAGATGGGGTCATGCACCGATATCATCATCCCCCGAAGCCCAGCATTTTTACTGCACCTTATTGCAGGACCTCCTGAGAGGTTCCCTTTGGGATTCAAAACCTGTATGAGCAGAGAAGTAAGATAGAGGACTGATAAGTCATAGGAGTAGCGAGGGTTAAGGAAACCGGAGGGACGAACCACGCAAAGCAGTGCGGAGCGAGGTAACTGACACCACTAGTGATGGGCACTGATTGGGTATTGCGGTGCATCGGAGGGCAGTAATAACCTCTTTCAAGAGACGGCCCAGCTTTCAAACTCGCTGTTTAAGAGTTGCATTTCTTTCCCCGAGAAAACACGGCAAGTTTATTGGACAAAAGGAGACTGGAGAGGTGTTTTAATTACGAGTTTAGTGCTGTATATGATTCATGGATCGAATATTTAAATTAATTTCCCCAAATTCTCTCTCTCTCTCTCTCTCTCTCTCTCTCTCTCTCTCTCTCTCTCTCTCTCTCTCTCTCTCTCTCTCTCTCTCTCTCTATATATATATATATATATATATATATATATATATATATATATATATATATATATATATATATATATATATATATATATGAGTGAAAATTTGAATGATTAATAAATAAAACATAAAAAGAAACAAAGATTATAACCAAGGAAAAATTAGACATAAATTAGAGCATGAAGAGAATATGAATTTTTTAAAAAATAAAGAGTTGATAAAAAAAAAGGCATAGCAAAAATGTATAAAAGAATATCATATGTGACAACTAACCCAAGTAATTTGAGGCTGCCAGGCCCAGTACACCCGTACAACGAAAATAAACGTAAAATTACCGAAATTATGTTCGTAAGTCAATTTCTTATTCAGGGTAGCCCTGAAAAATTTCTTATTCAGGGTAGCCCCGAAAAAAAATGAATACCAGTTATGTTATAAAAATTGTGGGTCGAACGGGATCTTATGGAAGTAAATAGCTATGTGTAACTGAAGGTTGTTACTTACAAAGCCAAGGTGAGAGAGAAACTTGAAGATGCAGAGAATTAGAGTAACATTTATGAAGTGCATGACATTGTGAGAGTTTTATTTTTAAGAGGTCCTCCTTTTGATTTATGGATTAAATGATGAAATATAGCTTACTTAAGAATATATATATATATATATATATATATATATATATATATATATATATATATATATATATATATATATATATATATATATATATATATGTATGTATGTACATATATATATATATATATATGTAAATGTATTATTATGTATGTATATGTATATATATATATATATATATATATATATATATATATATATATATATATAATATATGTGTGTGTGTGTGTGTGTGTATATATATATATATATATATATATATATATATATATATATATATATATATATATATATATATATATATATATATATATATATATATATATATATACTGTATATACAGAGAGAGAGAGAGAGAGAGAGAGAGAGAGAGAGAGAGAGAGAGAGAGAGAGAGAGAGAGAGAGAGATCCGCCTTGAATGTAGTTCAGTTACTAGCGGCTGGCCATACTGGTGTGTCTTTCCTTTATATTTATTTTACTGTTGTACCCCAGTACAATTAGGCAAACTCGTTAATATCAAACTTATAGGAAGCTGAAGTAATATCGTTTATCCCAATTCTAAATCATTCGAATCTTACAGATCTGTTGTGTTTTTAAGTATCTATAGAAAGTATCGTTGTGGTGGTGGGTTTCATTGTCCAGTTACGAACGTTCTTATCTAAATCTTTGGTTATAGCATCCGATTCGATTCCCTTCTTCACTTAGTTCTTATAATCATTAACATTATTATTACAAGCCAAGCTACTATCCTCGTTGGAAAAAACTCGGATGCTACAATTTAACAAAATAGTCATAAAATTCCAATAACTAACTCAAAATTCTGAATTAATTGCATAGTAAAATAGCAACTTATAGTAGAAACTTGGGAATGAAATCACCACTATGAATGCTTTTGCACTTATTATTCGTAGTAGTAGTAGTAGTAGTAGTAGTAGTTATGCGTTATCAAAGGTTAAAGGGGTCCGACAGATATCTTATATGCACTCCTTATTGACTGGTGTCTCCTTGACTTCATTAATGCAAAGGTCGATGTGTTCCCAATGACCGTCGTATGGGAATCTGTGGGCCTTTTATTATTCTGGGGCACACCTCTTAGAGGCCCTTCTTAAACATGGTATCTAAATTTTCTATCATAGAGGGTGTGGTTGCTAGAGGCCTGCTGGCAGTAAAGGGAAGAAAGACCGTTTACTCTTGAATGTGACATGATGAAGCATTTCATAGTCATGCCACAATATGCGCACAAAATATCTTACGAGAAAGGTTCCTCTTGCCCACAATCATTAGGACGCCCTCCTTCAACAATCATATTTATCAAGACTGGCAAATTAGACGACTAGCTTATGAGGTGTCTCAAGAACAGCACACCTTTGACGTTAAACTAATGGTACCTAACTTTCCTTTCGATAGTCATCATCGAAATTGCAGCAACACAAACTTCGCATCAACTTGATGGTTTAAGGACAGAA
The DNA here is from genome assembly GCF_036898095.1 of Palaemon carinicauda. Taxonomy (NCBI): domain Eukaryota; kingdom Metazoa; phylum Arthropoda; class Malacostraca; order Decapoda; family Palaemonidae; genus Palaemon; species Palaemon carinicauda. Next base: position 15,188,739 of record NC_090757.1, read on the forward strand.
ACCACCAGCCAATCATAAGAGATCATCCAAATCATGGCATCATCAAGAATAAAAATGACACTATATAGTAGATTTTTTTTTTTTTTGGGGGGGGGGGGGTAACGATAAACTAATACTTCCTCGGTCCATATAGTACGTTATTTATAAGGTACTCAAGATGCAAGAGTCCGAACTGGCATGCGGCCAGGCTAATCTAAAAAAATGTATCTGTAATTTATTGTAATCTATAACATTTGTTTTAAACATACCACGGCCAACGAAGAAACGTTAAAATCCTTTGCAAAGTTCCTTAGTAGACTTCCGTCTTGTACTATAACGTTTTCAAAAGAAAATACAACAAAATAGTGATAATAACACTAATGGTTACTGAGAATGTGGCTCTTAAATTAAAACTATCACCAATGTATTATTTCACCATTACTTAGCATTTATTCATCAAATTATTCTTTTCCACAATAAAAACCAAATTTTCAAGCAAAAATATTATCATACTTACCTTCCCATGCTCTACAGTAAAACAAAGCTTATTCTACAAAATGATATTCAAGGAAGAGCAACCTGAGCCAGAATACGGAGATAAAAATATTCCGAGATATATTTGAGAGCGCTCATGCCACACTAAATACAATAATTCTGACCTCCCGAATAGGAATTATGCATGAGCCCAGTCACCCCCCTCCATTTATGCTATCATTTTATGGCCTTGTTTTTATTTTTATTTCTGTTTACCACAACAGCCGTGACAATCGATAATAACGCAGCGCGTTGCATGTTTGACGTTAATGATTTCATGCGATATGCAAATATTATCATGACGATAAATATTAACTCCAAGGGTTTAGCAACCATTTAGGGAAGATCTTGGAGGTATATATATATATATATATATATATATATATATATATATATATATATATATATATATATATATATATATATATATATATATATATATATATATATATATATATATATATATATATATATATGTGTGTGTGTGTGTGTGTGTCTGTGTAAATATACTGTGTGTGTGTATATACATTGTATATATATATATATATATATATATATATATATATATATATATATATATATATATATATATATATATATATACACACACGTATGTGCATAAGTCTCTCTTAAGAAACGAGCCTCCAAAATTCTTTCAAGATTTTCCAATGTCCTCATGTTTACAACAATTCATTCATATTATTCATAAAACCAATCAACTATTTTTATTTCACCTATTTTAGTGTTTTATGCAATTATTTACGACAAAGGAAGTAGTTGATGAAAAATAAATAGATCTGATGGGATAAAAGGGTAATTTCAGTGAACCAAATAACTACACATACGCTCTCTCTCTCTCTCTCTCTCTCTCTCTCTCTCGCTCTCTCTCTCTCTCTCTCTCTCTCTCTCTCTCTCTCTCTCTCTCTCTCTCTCTCTCCGGGAGGTGATCTAGAAATGAATGCCGCATTAGACGCGCTCACATTTATTCCTTTTCTCTTTCATTGTTAATAATCTATGTATTTCCATATGCAACTGCTTCTCTGTGGGTAAAGGCAATCTATAACCTCGTCATGAAGGTAAAAAATTTCCGGAAGGTTTCTTGAGAAGCCAATCAATTATCACAATAACAGTTCAACTTTATTTATTGTTTTGTGTCTGTAAAGTCACGTGATTACACCTTGCTTACATCCAAAGTGTAGACTTCCTTGAAAAGATTCGACAGTTCACTTAGCTTAAATGGTCTCTATGGGGCGATAGTTCCATAACGAAATTATGCATTCATTCACCACGTTGTTCATCTGCTCAGTCTCACATTTCTAAAATTGCTGAAGATTTTGACATAGGCGCATTTTCTCAGGCAACTACTCCTAAAATTATTCCTTCAAGTTCTTCGTTTCTGCCTTAAACGCCGCTGAGCTTAGCCTTCTGCCGTAGATTCCACCCACTTCTTTTTGATCTGGATTTTAAGTTTCTCGCACTCATCTTTTCCCATTTTTTCTCTCGAATTCCGAGTATCTTTTTTTCCTGTCATGGATCTTGATATCTATTATTGGTTAAAAGTTTCTAAATTCAATTTAGTTCCTTGTTACAGATTTCCTAGGGGACATGACTGATCCCTTGTAAGAATGTTGTACACTCCATTATTATCGAAACTTCTTTCAATATTTCAGAAATTACTCTACGTACACGGAAATTTTCTAGATATGCTGGAATTAGACTGAATTGAGCTAAGCCGACTTACTTTGGAGTACGATTGAATTGTCGTTCTATGAGGAAAGAAAAATCCTACAATAAAATGAATCTGCTTCAGGGTATGATAACTGATTGATGAAATAGACGTGCTCTTGCATGCAAAGACATTTTTCCGAGAGAGAGAGAGAGAGAGAGAGAGAGAGAGAGAGAGAGAGAGAGAGAGAGAGAGAGAGAGAGAGAGAGAGAGAGAGAGAGAGTCTGGGTAGTGTAAGTGGCAAAGGTAATATACATGGGGAATACAGGCTCCAGAGGAGAATCGGAGAAAAAAAAAAAAAAAAGCAGCGGCTATTAACATAAATGATACGAGACAGCCGACCTGATATGCGTGGGCAGCCATTATAACGTGCGAACTCCTTGTAAATTCAGCTCTTGTCCTTGTCTAGACACTCTCATTGCCTTGATACATAACTAATGAGCATCATGCGAGGTTTGGGTTAGCGTTAGAGGTAAATTACGTCCTTGAAAAGAGGAAGAAGTATCTTATATGGCATGGGCTCAGCGAGTAAGGATGCAAAGTCAGTCTGCATTGTAGTAAAAGTTCTACGATCATCGTTTAAATGGGAACTTAATAAAAAAAAGGATTCTTTCATCACAGGTTACCGACAATTAGGACTAGTCCTGGACCTGCCCTGTAGTCTTTTATACATTTTGGAGTCAGGAGAAATTATGAATTTCCCTTACTATAAGTGTTCCTAAAACATAATAATCACGAATGTGCCTGACTTCTATCATGCGCAAAAGGTCATTACAGCCAAATCCAATTGGGCCGTCATCAGCATCTATAGAAAAATGTAAAAACATTCCCCTACATGCATATGAGTATGTAATACATCAATCTATCCAGATTTTTGGATGTAGAATTAAGTTAGGATATTTCAGCAGTCATTTTGAGTACGTTTGACCCTAAACATTGAAAATGGCCGCCACATCTGTATTGCTTGTAATGAAGATTTTGTATTTGAGTGGCTGTTAATGAACAATCTGTAACCAATAATATAAAGATATAGAATTTATTAGCGTTATATCTTTGCACATTTGAAGCCATCTAAACTTGTCTAATACATATATTAGTATGCATTAATAAGCAACATAACCATATCATATGGACTGCAAACTAGATAAACATTTATAGGTGTAAGCACTGACACATACAGTATTTTCACAAATTTGGTAACACTCCCAAGTGTGTATTAAATTGAGTTATAGATTTTACAGTCGGTTCCCATGGTAGTACACCGAACTTTTGCAGAAAGGGAGCTCACATTTCACTGTCTAGCATTTTCCTGCACAGTTGCATATATTTGTTATGGAATCTGCCAAGTGTTTCATGGCCTGAGATGGTAGTATTGTACCAAAACGTTCTTCTCAACCATGGTTTAAAGGTTCTGCATCCATTATATAAACTACACGAAGGCCATGGTCATTGGAGGAAGACTATTTCAATCGCATCACCAATATAGTTTTAAATTTTCAGTTCGTCAAATGTTTATGTTGTTATTTTCCATCTAACTTAAGCCCACACATGAACTCTTGTTCTGCCCTAGATATATTTTGTTCAGTTCTTCACCAAAGTTAGCTATTTTACTGGATTACATTTCACGGCTGCATGCTTGCTCCCTACTTTCCTAATACAGTCGTCATCAGATAGTATCTCTGCTTTTATTGCTATCTTTGCTAAGGAAACACCCAGTCTGTACAGAGACAACATAGTATAGTGGAAGTTTTCTATTTTCTCTCCAATAAAATACTCCTGCCTTATTTCTTTGGCCCATAATGTTTGAAAGTATGGTGTGTAATGTAGAAGCAATACAGACGTGTCAGTATCATGCGATACTATGATTATTCGCTCACATTTATAAACAGGGATGTCCCACTGTACGTGTATAATCAGTCTGGCATCTGCTTCCTCATTCCAACTGAGGAGTTCTAGAATTTCTGTCCAACCAGCCATCTGTGCTGGTAACACCTTGTCATTACTTACAACAGAGCTTGTTATGAAAGGTATATTATCAGCAGCGTTATTTTTCACTACCTTCCAGGAAGCTGGATATTTCTCTAGTCTTCTGAGAAACAAAACATATCTGGCAGCTTGGTAACAGGTAGGCTGTATGCCTATTATATTATTAACTTTGCTGTGTCTACTCGCCGTGTATGTTCGTCTTCTTTCTTAAACGAATCTAAGACAAGATGGACGCACTTACATCTTGTTTAAACGAGACATTGAAGAGATGTTGGAAGGGATGACATTACCAAGAGTTTGAAATTCTGCAGCTAAGACAGATTTGCAGGTCTCTTTCCAACTTGAGATTTTATGTTGCAGCAGGTATAGGTTGTGCATGTGAGCCATTAGGTTAAAAACTAAGATGCGAGGTGAATGCAACTAAACTTTATTAAACAGATTGAACTTAATTATCAAGACTTGCAAGCAAGAACGTCAAAAAAAAAAAAAAAAAAAAAAAAAAAAACATGAGCTAGCATGCTTACACAGATTGGTTTATCAATAGGGTAGGGAATAGAAAGTGATATGATAAAAAAGCAAAACCATTATAGTGTACGAGAGTATGAAACACGTGCGGTACATGGCCCCCCCTCTTTAAATGACATACATGTGAAATGGGGCACCCTGCTCTAAAGAGGCATACTGTTGGAGGGCCATCCAGCAGGAGATATGCAGGTTTTAGGGGATCGATGGAGAGCCAGTCTTCTTTGCAACGAATGTTAATCAAAAAAGCTTCGGCGTACAATGGATCATGAGGAAAGGGCCAGTGTAAGGGGGCGTTAGCAGTGACTTGCAAGTGTCATAGCTCAGGAAAACGTGCGTTCCCGATTACAGATCTGTCGGTATGTGTTGTTTCGTTGGGGGCTTGTAAGTCTGGTAGCAAGGAGTAAATTTTCCCACAATATGACACAGGCACTGGAGATTATCGGAGGAGGTTGTAGACAGAAAATATTCGGCAGGAACGACACATGGGTCGCCATACACCATTTCAGCTGCAGAGACACCAAATGCATCTTTAGGAGTAATTCTTAGTCCCGGGAGAACCCAAGGAAGCTGAGTAAACTAGTTGGATTCACTGCAACGGGACACCAAAGCAGCTTTGAGGGTGCAATGACAGCGATCAACCATTCCATTAGCAACAGGATTGTAGGCAGGGAACGAAGATAATACATGATAAGGCTCAAGAATTCTTGCAGTGCTTTGACAGTCGAGGGTGTGGAGAAGTTCTGAACAGCTGCTACTATCTCAGGGAGCAGGTGGACTCCTTCAGGAGTGATGCAGTGCCATAAAAACGATACTACGTTGGCACCTAAGGTACACTTGTTGCACCTAACTACACAGCCATTCTATTGTAGTTGGTTGAGCACGATGCGCAGGTAACAGAAGTGTTCCTCTTTGGAGGAAGAAAATACAAGTATGTCGTCCATGTGACATACACAGAAGGGGAAGCCCCCTAAGATACCATCCTTAAGGTGCTGAAAAGTGGCCCCAGTATCACAAAGACTGAATGGGTGGATATGGCAGTCTTGGGGATGTCTTCTGGGTTTAAGGGGACCTGATGATACCCGTTCAGGAGGTTGAATGTTGAGAAAACCTTTGCTTTGAGTAAGTAGGAGGCCACATCGGCGATGTTTGGGAGTGGGTAGTGATCCGGTTCTTCCTGCATGTTCAAGCCCCTGTTATCTCCACACGGACGCAGGAAGTCATCTTTCTTCGGGACGACGTGTAAGGGTGACGACCATGGGCTTGAATCCTTTTGGCAAAGGCCCATTTCTTCCCGTATGGTGAAAGTTTGTTTAGCGGCTGCCAAATGATCTGGTGCCAGACGCCTGAATCTGATGAACACTAGGGGCTCCGTCGTCTTGATATGGTGATAAATACCGTGTCTGGTGGGAACAGTGGTTATTTGGAAAAGTTCTGTATGGAAGACTTTTGGGTACAATGTGAGGAGGTAGATGTAGGCATGTGTTGGTGTGCTGATGTGGAGAGTGAGGTCGGAAGGGGTGGGTTGAAAAGGTGTCGACGAGTAAGAGTCTGCTTTGACTAACTGTCGGTGAGCGACACCAACCAGAAGGTAGAAATGTGATAGGAAATCCGCATCGAAGACTGGCAATGTGACATCAGCAACGAGGCACTACGTTGCATCCTGGAGAGTGTCTTGGCAGAAGAGAATGGCAAGCACCCGTGTCTACCAAAAATTTCGAGCCCATATCTGTAATGTGTAAAAAGAAAAAATTAATGACAGGGAATGCCATTGCTACATCCGATGCCCTAATTACACGTTCTTTTGCCACTGACAGCCTTTCGCCCATAACTTCCTAGCAGCCCTGAATCTGGAGAGGTAGTAGCAGAACTGCTGCCAATGGGCATCAGCAAGTGGCTGTTGAGATCGTTCGTTGGGATGTGAGTGGTGGGTGGTGGGTGGCTTTGTTACTGCTCTGGCAAATCACGCGGTGTGCGATTTTGTCCTATCGCATTCACGTCAGCTTAGGTTGACGTTGAATAGTTGTTCTCTTCATCAAGAGTGGAGGCGGTGATGTAGGTCTTGAAGGTGGTGAAGTGGCTATCCATAAAGGCATTGAATTTGGCCATCAGGTCCTTCGTGGGCAAAATATCGACATCGGATATGGCAGCACGCACAAAAGGGTAAATGTTGTACCAAAGGGCAAGAAATATGTTCACCTCACGAGGACAGCCATCTGCGGCAGGTTGCAGGTGACTGATGCTGATCATTTTCCTGAGGGTGAGCAAAGCCTTTTGGTCCCCCAATGGATGTTGAGAGCAGAAAAAGCTTAGCTATGCTGGCAATGGCGAGTACTGCTCCAGGAAGTATGTCTTGAGGGCGTCGAATGCTTTTGGAATGTCCCCTTGCTTGCACAGCCAATCAGAGATTTCTGGAAAAGTGTCCTCCGGGATTGCAGCGAGATCATAGTATGCTTTGGTGCTTAAGCAAACTTAAGTGGGTCACACCCTTGATGCAAAACTGGACTTCAGCACGCTGGAACCAAGCAAACGCGTCTCTGCTGGTGAAGGGCAGTAGTTTCATTGAGGCACAGTGTGTCGAAGAGTCAAGTTTGGTGGGCAGCATTGTAACAGTAAGACACAGCAGTGAAGGGGTAGGCAGGATGGAGCTGGTCATACCTCCGGTGGTTACCAATGTGGGTGTGAACCATTAGGTTGTAACCGAGAGGCAAGGTGAATCCAACTGAACGTTATCAAACAGACACTGAGCTTAAATACCAGGACTTGCGAGCAAGAACGTCATAAATATTCAAACAAAATTAAACATAAGCTAGCAGGCTTACACAGGTTGGTTTATCAACAGTGCAGGGAAGAGTGAGTGCTAAGATGAAAAACTAAACCGTAACAGTGTACGAGCATGTATGAAACACGTGCGGTACAGGTAGATAGCCTATGAATAATGGTGGGACAGAAAGAACATCATAGGTGAGTATTTTGTGAAGGATCATGCATCGTGCATTAGCCACATCAATATTTCTATACCACTCTGGAATGCACTTAGATATGAGAGTAACTGTTTCCTTCTGAATTGATGGTGCTGTATTCCACAGATACTCATTGAACAGAGGCTAACTTCTCTACTAAAGTTGCACTAATTTTAAGCTTGTCAACAAATCTCTTTTTCCTGTATGACTGGCAGATTTATCCAGTCTCCAGGAGGCGCAAAATACTATTTTTTCATTATGTTTCTTTGTGAATAGATAATGCAATGGAAATGGTGTATCTGTGGTGATAAATACAGAGTTCTTTGCAACAAGGCTCAGTCAAGAAGTTTTGTTACATTGCGGTTCACTTCATGGAGAGTGGGCTTAGGCACAGATTGAGGTTATCTATGATCATTCTTTAGGACTTTTCATGTTCCTTGCCTCTGCCATTCATGAGTGACCTTCAAACCTTTAAATATTTGTAAAAGATCGAATCTAATGTTACGAAAGCTCTAAGCCACACCAATAGCTTATGAGATACACCTACTAAATAATGTCCTTCAGGCCATATTGTGAACTTTTGTAAGGTTTGCCTCCTTTCATGTCTCCTCTTACTGCACCGAACCAACCAGGCCGATTCTGAACTACCCAATGGCCAATGGAAAAGCGTCGATGATTCTCTGATTGCAAGATTTTTTTAACTTTCGTATTCACACAAGCTGCCTTTCTCACGCACTTGCTTATATCTTACATTTCCACATATCACACAGGCAATATACAAAGGGTACTTATCACAACTAGACAGAAAATGTGACGTAATATTTCTGCGCAAATTTTTTGATGACCCAGCACTAGCTACAATTTCGTTTCCCTTGTGCTCTATAGATACTGCAGTGTCCGTATGTTTTGCTTCAATTGCTTTTAGTTGTATTCATGAGTGTACGTTTGGCAGCATGCAATAATGTGATACACAAACATGCAGCCATAATCCTCAAGCTCATACCCTTTTGAGGTTTTTATCTGTTTGGCTACATCATCATTGCGAATTTCGGCAGCATGCTTGAACTTATGGTGCTCTTCATTTTTGCATGCAAATTAAACTTAGTCATCCTTCTGACAAATTATGCATAGTTTAGGGTTAACTGCAGTCTCTAATGGGTCTCTAGGAACTGAGAGTATGGTTAATGGTCACATTTTTTTAGAATCATTTATGGTGAAGAACACTACAAACACTACACTTTGTAATTATGACACCATCACCATTACTGTAAGCAGCCTTCACCAGTAAGACGGACCACCACAACATAAAAAATTTAGATAAACCATTTGAGAATTCATATACTGTACAGAAAATTACATAAAGAAACCCCAAAACTTACATATGCATTCGGGAGAATATCATTTTTTTTCTGCCGATTCTATAGAGCATCCATTAGGGATCCCTTTAGTAAATTAAACTCAGAAATTCTCTTAACTCAAACATGTATACAGGGCTTCATGGCTAGAACTGGACTACTTGGGAAAAAAATATTCCTTAATTTTGCATTCGTGTATTAGATGGCTCACAAACTTTCAGCAACTGGAAGAGATAGCCCCAATGACGGGTATGCGTATGCTTGACCTCAAAACGAACAAGAGAAATTTCCCTTCTAAAGCCTTTGAAGTATGTTTTTAAGGGCAATTAACATGTTTAGCAATAGATTTGGCATTGGAATCTTAATGATTTTATAAATGAGTAAACCTGAAACATTAGTTTGTATATCAAGACTCGTGCATGAGATGACGTTAATTATGGGGTTTAGTAGAGAGAGAGAGAGAGAGAGAGAGAGAGAGAGAGAGAGAGAGAGAGAGAGAGAGAGAGAGAGAGAGAGAGAGAGAGAGAGAAATTCTCACAATTCAAATGTAGATCATCGACGATGAGACGAACAAGAGCTACCACTACATACTGTATATTCTTTAAGCAATTTAATTCCTTAAAATTGGCATCTGATACCGATACAAATGTATAAGAATTTATGATATATACTTTTAGTTCAAAAAATTTACCAAATGCATCTCATTCCTTTAACACACCACATTCTTAAACAAGAAGAAATATCCAGCTTCTCAGTAAGAAGCTGCTGCTTATCTCTATTTTTACATCCTCTAAATTTTACTCCCGATCATTTTATTGCGCGCCCTACCGCTGATAGCTACAGACATCTATCACCTTTTTATAACTTCCTAATGTGGGTATGAAGAAAAGAGAGCACAGCGTTCCCTTGGTTAATGAACAGCCTTACCTTACGAACTCAACTGGTGCTATAAATATATTCGGACTTAGCCGTACTCCAGCGAACTCGTCTAGTTTCCTTGTTCCGTTATCTAGCGATTGGCTTACTTCATCTCGGCTTTTTTTCTTACGAAACTAAAAGATATTATAACCTTGTAATTACTCTCCAGTATTTAAATGGGGTTTCATGTGATGTAGTCCAACCACATCAACAGCACCGGCCCCTCCCACATACTTGCTTCTCCCTTTTCTCTTTTTGACACCTCGGCCGAAAACAACAGTTTCTATTTACAGATTTTCACGTTACATTAATCTACAAAATCTCCTTTACCCATTAATCATTCTAGACTTCTTGACATTAGCTGTTCATCCTATAACCTTCGAGTAATCTTAAACTTTTCCTTATTGAACTTATCTCTCAATTCCTTAACCTCTCTATTCCTCTCTTCTCTTCAACCACCTCACCCATTGAACTTTCGCCCATCATCATTTACATTCCCCCACCTTCACACCCGCCCTCACTCTTTTTAATGCATCCTTACCCACTATAATCAACCTCATTTCCGATACCCCCAATTCTCCTCCCCCTACGTCCCACATACCTCATGAACTAGTCTGGATCCCCTTTGGAAAGAAACTTTTTAATTGCGTCTTTGGATCAGGTAATTGATGAAAGAGTCTTAGAGGATTCGGCTGTCAGACCAGTCTTACGTTTACCTTCGCAATCAAGAGAAGTTTTTGTTCTTTATCTTTTTTTATGGGCGTCGAGTTTAAATGAAAGTGGTTCAATTAGAGAAAGGTAAATTACTGTCACTGATCAAAAATCCTCCAATCCCATATAAGATAGGGTTTATGATGGAATGCGGGGGTGTGTACGCATGAGATGTTTACTGATGTACAACAAACGCAAATAATAGAAACTAGTTTAAAATATAAGACATAAAAAAAGATAAAACAATATAAAGTGAGATGAAAGTCTCTAAGTTCTACTGAAGGCCCTCACAATAATGATCAAACTTTCATGCCTTCTTTAAATCCTACTTGAAATAATGAACAATTACCTTCGACTGTCATTAGGTATTACAATTGTAATTATAACGGTTTTCCCTATGAAAGTTTTCTTTAATTTTCATAAATCCTGGTCATATCCAACTATTTTTGGTTTGACCTATTTTTCAAGTTCACAGGTCATCTTTTATTTCCTGTGTCATGAACAATGGTAGTTACGTACCCTAGGGTTGATAATTAAAGGCTATTAAAATGATTTTACATTTACACTTTTTTTCAATTATTTTGTTTCTATTTTTTTTCAATTATCTATTTTTTTTCAATTATTTTGTTTCTATTTTTTTTAACACAATCTCTTTTAATAAATTTTAAGGTCTTCAATAAATTTAATAGTAAACCACAGTAACTATGATAGATCCCGGTCTCTAATCCTCAGAATCTTTGTCAAGATTTATGATAGAAGAGTTAGGACGGGAAATTTTTTTGCCTGTACTGATCAGAAACAAAATGAGAAGAGAGAGAAAAGTTTGAGAGAGATGAGAATGCTGAGATGGATCATGCGAATATCACTGCTGAAAAAATTGGAAAATGATAAAGTAAGAAGAATGACAAGTGTAGTAAAGATTACAGTGGTGATAAGAGTGTCACGGACTAAGATGGTTTGGCACGTGTTTATGATGGATGGTAAAGGGAGGGATGAGGAGGGCTTGGGATGAACCGGTTATGGGGAGAAGATCGAGAGGGAGGTAGAAAATTAGATGGAGAGATAAAGTGAAGCATGATATGGAGAGAAGAGGATTGGTGGAAAAGGGTGCCTTTGATAGAAGGCAATGGAGAAGGCGCATCAGGCAACCAACCCCTTAATCTAGGGGCAATGGTGGAAAGAAAAAGAATTTAAGAAGGTAAGATGGTAAGTTTTCGAAGTTGGGTATTCCACATAACCCATATATACTTAAACCTCCTTTGATCAATATCTCTTCATGCACCACCTTATGCACACAGCCATATTTCGTTCTTTAAAGTATTTAGTAAAACAACGTCCATTATCACATATGACTTCCAAAAAAATTTGAAAAGGGGAAATTTATGCGATAATTCAACTCTATAATGTAATGCTGGTGTTAAATGAACTAAGATATAGTTCTTATTTGTTATCTATGATAACAAATAAGGGATAACTACGGATTTGTAGAAGGAAATTTTAAATGTGGAGACTATCACCTATAGATTGCCGTCGTTCCAAATAAAAAATCAAAATATTCATATCATTATTATTGTCAATATTATTATTACTAATAATAATATAATTATCAATTTCTTCGTGCTCATCAACCGTACCTTGCATGCACTGTCAAAACTTGATAACATTGAGCGCTTTCTAATGTAAGTATAAAAACTGTTACATTTGAATTCATTTTTCTTTAATTCATTTATTCTTCCCACTCCAATTGTGTTTGCTATTGCAAATTAGCATATATCTTATTATATTTTTTTGCTGTTTTAGCTGTTACACATGTTCTAAATTGGACGTTCTCCTCATTGCCCATGAGTGTAGTTAGCATCATATATTCCTCCTAACCCTTTTCTTTAATTTATTTAAGAAGAATAACAAACTTATTTAATCTATAAAATACCTT
>NC_090757.1:15211865-15214365 GCF_036898095.1 Palaemon carinicauda
TGATATTGTCTATAACAAAAAGAGATTGACTTTATGAAATCGTATTGTGCTTGTCTTTAAAATGCTTATTCAGATATAACCTCGGCCATTGTTATGCAGAAATGATTCAGCACTTGATTAACGAAGTACTTTTTTTATTTTCTTTTTAGTAATAAGATTCAGAGGTAATAAAGGGTATTATATACTCCATTATTTACATATTCGTATCATACGAACTTCCATGTTCATTCTTTTACTCTTTAGTTAACAATAAATTCTCTGTCCTAGGAAAACCTACAACTCTTACTATTAATGTTAACATGTACAGCTAATTAACTATTTTCAATAAGTACTTTAATCTAATTTACTTAGGACATAAATTATGAATAAGTCTGTGTTCTATTTAAAAAAAAAAAACTGAATACTTTCCTTATTGAAAATTACCGGAAAAAAATTAAAATACTAGTCTATGTGAACAGATGATCATAATCAATGTTGCTTCATATGTAATTCATATATATGAGAACCAATGAATCCAAAACCTATTTAAACCACATCATTCCTTGTTATTTACCTGACTTTATGACTACTCATACTGGAGACGCGGCACTTAACGCATTCCACTTTTCTATAATTTACTAGCATTCATTCTCCTCATAGTTTGGGCATTGAATTATTCATACCTCTACAGAATTATCATTGTAATTAGGTATCGTATATCCTCCCATCCTTCTAACATGTAACGCGCTCGTTGAATCAACAGCCACATTAGCATACGAAGTTATAGCTTTCAAGGCAATTGCTTAACGTCTGTCTGCCTTTCTGAATCTGTAATGGTCTATTCATTGAAGTCCGGGGAGAGGGAGAGATGAGAGTGAATTATTCTAACTCTGTGAATGACGACGTAGATTGAATGTTTCTCCAAGTGACAAAGGTGTGAATGAATGAGAGTCAGAAGTGAGTAACTAAATGGATATTAGTTGGGCCGAACGAAAGTATGTATAAATGTAACTCTGGGTCAGAAAACTGATGGACTGTATACTAGTTGGGCAAAGGGATTTAATGAACGTAACTCGCAGCTACAAAAAGGGGTTTAAGCGTTACTTTGAGAACAAAATAGGATACTGATGGAACTTGGAGCCAGAAGAAAGGGATTGAACATTACTCAAGAGTGACCCAAATTTAGTTTATTAAACGTAATTCTGAGCAAAAGAATGGTGAATGAATATAACCTAAGAACCAGAAGATAAGTGACTGGGTGATAAGACAAATGAACGTATTAGATTAGAGTAAATCAGACCTGATCGTGAGAGATTGAATGTTAATTGGGTGGACAAAAGAGTGAATGAAGGTAGATCGGAGCCAGAGGAACTAGCTGGACTAGGGAAGATTGATTGAATATTAGTGAGTGCAACAATCCAAAAAATGATTATGTTATACAGATATTGAGTTTGTATTAAAGAAGCAAAAAAATAAAAAAAGTGGGAGGGGGTAAAATCACTTTCAAAGTTCTTGTCAGACAGAAGCAGGCTGCTCAAGATTGATTATTTTCTTTGCGGGAAATCATTCGCCACTGAGTAAAGATTCGATCTCTAAGGATAGCCAGTTTTTTTTATTTTATTTTATTTTTTTTTTGGGGGGGGGAGGGGAATTACCAGACATACTTAGGAGAGAATATCACTCGATATAATTCATGAACAATAAAAAGGAATTTGAATCAATCAATTTTCCAAGAATTATTCACAAATTCTATTTGTCTATGTATATATAATACTTGTTAATTTTGAACTGAATGTTAACAGATGGAGTTTCAGAATAGAATATAACCATATTTGCACTATTATGGTTTCAACACTAAGTTTAACCAAATTTCTGTGAAAAATAACATTTATACACGAAAAATCCAGGTACTGTATCTGAACACGTGAAAAAACGATAACCATACAAAATACAAAAGGAAAGAATTTACGAATGGTTTTGAAATAAATAAAAAATTAATTAGGATCAATATTGGTATTGTTAGCATAATCCCCGAAGATATGAAATGAATAAAAAAATAAGGTTTTTAAAATAGCAAAACTTAACGAACGCAATAAAATGTCGAATTACCTGATTTCCAAAATGCAATGGAGGGTAATTTCATCGGAATTCACGAATCAAAAATATAGAAAAAGGAAATTTGAAAGAATGAGAATTAAGAACAAATCAAGATTTCAAATACTTTTCTTACAAATGTAAGAGTATATCGACTTTGTATCCCTTTTTTTTTTTCAAAATACCACAAAGAAAAAAAAAGAAAAAAAAAAAAACATTACAGTAAAAAAGTTACATGCTCCAGTTGATACGTAATGAGTTAGCACTATACCTAGATGAGCTTAGGTCTGTTTTACTTCCGTGATACCTCAATTGATTAGAGCGGAAGTTCCTGATAAAATCCTTGACATTTACAGCTAACATCAACTAAAATCATAAAACATGCTCCTTTAACAGAAATATGAAATTTTCGCCAACACCTTTAAAC
>NC_090757.1:15216865-15226865 GCF_036898095.1 Palaemon carinicauda
AAAATACATTTCCTGTGTTTAAAGTTTACTTGTTTTATTCATTATCGTTTATCTATATTTTTTGGCAAGAGAATAATTGACCTAATCGATATATTTGTTAGTTGTGGGCACCTGGTAGGTAATAATTATTACTGTTGATTTGCTGCTAAAATCATTATCAAAAGAATTTTTCACATGTTCCCGAAATACTTTCTTTTTTAACATGTAAGTGTAGAAAATAGTGATTAAAAAAAAATATTTACAAATTAAATAAAAGGATAAGTTAGAAACAGTCGCCCTACTAAATTATTTTGGTAAACATGTTACTGAACATGTATCTATAAATGCAATTATATAAGAAGGTGACTGGGTATATGTCTTAATTCTATATGTGCACATCAAAATATAATACAGGCGTTTTTTTATGAATTATAATGCATCTCATTTCACCTCTTTGAAAACCGAGTTTGAGGATCCTAGACTAATATAAGAAAATTCTTTATAATTTGTTTATATATATTGCTAGCCAACACACCAATAGAAACAGAAACGCAGGAAAGTTGGAATTAAATAAAAATAGGAAAAAGAGCGCGGAAAATATTGACGACAAAATTTTTTGAACTAGAACAATGAAGGAAAAGCCATTTAAGAAAATATACGAAAATAACATGGTACTAAACTAACGAAAAGAGGAAATTTGATTTGGAGGAAATACTATGAAGCAAATAAGTTAGAATAGAGTGAAAAAAAAAAGGACATTGAAAAATAAATAATTCAATTATAAAATAAGTAAAATAAAAGGGGGCAAAACTTATGAAAAAAATATAAATTAAATGAATAGCATTAAAATCAAATCAAACAAAATAAAAATAGGAAACGATGGAAAATGATAAAATCAACTCAAGAACCAAAATAAAGTTAACTCAAAAAATGATAAAATAAAAGTTGTGAAGAAATAGGAGCCAATATGGAGCTCCCAAAAATTAGGAACACAAAAAGAGAAAGTAAAAATCTGCTTTGTTGGAAGAATTCCACATCAATAAATCATAATGATTCAATAAAGTCATCAGAGAACAAAAGGGCAATTGAAGTAATTTTGATGGGTAAAAAGGAAGAAAAAAGAAGCCTTTCCCCCAAAAATATACAGACTATGAACAGAAAGAAAAAAGCGAAAAATCCATTTACTCCAAATAAATGAGATGACCAAAATCTCTAAATTGAATCTCGGGGAAAGAGGCAAAAACCAAGAAAAAACCAACCCACCAAAAACAAAAAAACAAATTTAAGAACATAAAAAGAAAAAATAATCCATTTGCTCAAAAAGAAAGTGAAATAAATGAGGTCTCCCCAGTAACTCACCATGCGCCTTCCATGACTTGATACCATGACCTCCCTTCCTCACTGCTTATTTCCCTGAAGATTCTTAATGTGGATGCAACGGAGCGAAAAGGATATAAATGGAGACTAATTCAAGAAACTGATAATCTGGTTGGTAAGGATTTCCTTTGACCACGCCTCACCAATTCCCGGCGAGTCGTCACACTTCCCTGAATAAAACTCGCTGGACATTGCTGCATCATGTGCAATGTGGCTTCTTTTTCTTGTTGGCAATGAATAATTACGTTACAATGAAATGACAGTATAAGAAATCCTTTTGTTCAGATTGTTGTATTTTTTTCTACATTATTATATTTATAGGCTGTGAAAAATTATTCAAGAGAATATCAAAATGAGCATTACCTCGCTAAACAGGCCTTTACAAAACATGATTCACATATCGTCACCCTCATAAACTAACTCCCTAATTCATTTTCTCCACTTGTTGGGAAATAAACAAAAACCTTCTCATTTCCTTATTCTTTATATCATTGTCTTGAGCTTCAATTCACAAATTCTTAATAGAAGAATTTGTAAATTAGAATTTACTAATTGAAGCTCAACACACTGATATAAAGAATTAGGAAATGAGAAGTTTTTTTTTTTTTTATTTCCCAACAAGTGGAGAAAATGACTTAGGCAGTTAGTTTATGAGGGTGACGATATGCAAAAATGGAAATAAACGAATCAACGGAAATGACAGAATGAAATAAATTCATAGACATAAACAAATGAACGTAATGGAGTGATAAATGTAATCTGGGCAATGACAACAATTCTGGAAAATTATAGTTATATAGAACATTTAAATGAAAGAGAATCATTGTCTAAAGTCAAATCTGAATTGAATTAAAGTTGAATGAAGTAAAATAAGTCTCGTACTAAGCAGTGTGATGTAATGGTGGGTACACAACATAAGAATGGGGACGTCATACAAAATGGAGTGTAAATTATCATCGATTTCATAAACAAAAAATTCCACAAAATCTCTAAAAGCAGAATTTATTAATAAAAGCGATGAATGAAGTTGCCTATTGAGTTAATCACAAGTCAATATCTCTCCAAAATGTTCTAATCATCGAATAACATTATTACAAAATTGAAAATAATTTTCATTAATCTTGTTTAGAAGGCAAAAACCTCACAACGCTCATGACCTCCTAATATTAGCTGAATAATATAAGTTGTGAATAATAAGGCATAAATACTATCATTTTCATAATTACGTGAGTCTTTTGAATAATACCAATTACACTTAAAAAAAAAACAGCATACACACGCACACACACACACACACACACACACACACACACATATATATATATATATATATATATATATATATATATATATATATATATATATATATATATATATATATATATATATATTACGTGAGTCTTTTGAATAATACCAATTACACTTAAAAAAACATAGCATATACATACATATGTATATATATATATATATATATATATATATATATATATATATATATATATATATATATATATATATATATATATGAGAGAGAGAGAGAGAGAGAGAGAGAGAGAGAGAGAGAGAGAGAGAGAGAGAGAGAGAGAGAGAGATGAAAACATATTACTTCCGTGCATACAAAAGCATATAATAGCAGTGGCTCTTCAGGGTTCCTAAAATAAAACTAATTGCACAGCATATTTGAGTTCCAAAGAGAATTCCTTGCATAGATATTAAAGTTCTATTGCCACTATCACTAGAACTTCCCTCAACGACTACTACATTTCTTGTTTAGTAGGAGCTTACAAGAAAGCATTTGGTGACGTCTAATGTAACGATCGTTTTCAACAAATCTTTCGACATCATATTCCATAAAGTTAAAAATGTCATTTGGACTTCAATCCCTAATATTTGATTAAGCCCCGATCTCTAACTGCTTTGTCAACCAAATGTTAATGGGAGTATATGTGATAAAAGTAATTAATCAGACTCGCAGAGGATAACGAGTGAATTATAAAAGCCTGTTAATATCCATTCATAAAATAGGCCAAAAATTGTGCACGTTTTAATCACAAGAACGAAAGACGTACTAAAGATCAATAATAAACATTACATACTTAGACCTATCTTACTGATTTATACGAACAAAATACATTTTCGGCCCTAAGTTACTGCTATGTGCAGATCTCCATGATTACCTAATATTTCTTTGCTGAAAAAGGCTCGAGTTTTTAAATGAGAGACAAGTCGCAACTTTTTTTTTTTTTTAATCTCCCCATGCCATCATATGTTACAAATTTCATACATTGCATAAACACTTTGATAAATAAAACAGTAGGAAAGTGGGCGAGATACAGACGCCAAACATCAAACAAAGCTCTGACGATGAGTTTCTTTTTTAAAAGTTTAAAACACTCCATCTGACCCGCTTAACACACAGACATTAAATATGATAAAAAAGATGATATGGTCACTTATACAAAAATAATTCAAGTTATTCTTCAAAATTTACAATAAATTTACCGACAAATATTTGAATGAAAGCAAATAGACTGGTTTGCGATGTAATTTGATGCTGAATAAACAATTAAAAAATACGCAAAAAGAATTAAAAGCAATAGGGATGATGAAATTTAAATTTGACTTCATATATAGAATTATAAGAACATAAATTTATATGCATCTCACTCTAATGACCATCCATTATCATAGCGTATAATAAGTAAGCTACTTAAGAGTAATCTAATATGTTAATGACCATGTTAAATAAACGCAATGATACTTTAAAAAGATTATGAACAATGTATTTTCCCTGGATGTCATTACCCAAGTCATTATCACCCATTTGGAGAACTTACGCTGATGCCACCTTCTACTCTGAACACTTATTAGCAAAGGTAAGCTCAGACTCGAGTGCTGAAAGACGACATATTTTATACAATTATAAGCAATATCAGAGTTTTCTTCCTACTGGTTATATAATTAGTTGTATGAAGCATCAGAATAAAGCTTTAATGAAACATTTTGATGCGTAGCGCTTTAATTACTTCCTTAATTCAAGTTGTGCTTCGAGAATTTTGAAATATATGTTACGCGAAAGAAATTGAATCACTTAATGCGAGTAATCATTTTGGGATTCTTTTAATGAAAAGAGTACGAAGAAATTGTAAATGAAAGTCATCACATTTTGCTTGCTAAAATGAACCGCTAAATCAACGATTAATTAATTTCTGCCTTTTAATCATCTTGTTCTGAATGCTAATGAATTCTTCTAGCAAATGTAAGGATTGTCAATAAAATGTAAACAAAATTGAACAAAAATAAAAACTTGCATAAATATCAGTTGATCCATCATAGTTGAGCCACAAGGGGATATTCTCTTATAAAGATATAAACATTTCTTTTATTGTATACTGAATAACAAAAGGAGTTACTTTATATCCTACACATTTTTCAAAGTCTATAATGGAATGCAGATAGTGTGTCATGTCAAGGCTCATTAGCTGAAAAATACTGGGCGTCCAGTCAGGGTTTACTTGCTGAGACATATATCTAATTATTCTTAATTCTAAGTAAAGACAAAATGTAATGTGTTACTTATTGGCCAATTAGGTTTATGTAAAAAAAAAAAAAAAGAAAAAAAAAAATTGTAGTTACAAATGATATAACGCCGAATGATAAAACTAATCAAGAAAAGTCGATTCAAGAATTAATTATTTTATAATTTCCTTCATGAAAGTATTCACGGAGTTTTTCTTTCGTTTCCGAAATACCTCCCGCCATCAATATCACTTTCATAACGTTTTCAGCCTTTGATATACGAAATGGAATAAAATAAGAAATTATACACCTGAGTGTCTGGACTTGGACATCGGTTTGTAGTTATAAACTTATGCAAAATAATATGAAAATGTTGAGAAAGGAATGAGATCATAATGGCTATTAAGGCATACGCAAAAACCACGCATACAAATATATATATATATATATATATATATATATATATATATATATATATATATATATATATATATATATATATTATATACATAAATACATATACACACACACACACATATATATATATATATATATATATATATATATATATATATATACGAGTGTACATATATATATATATATATATATATATATATATATATGCGTGTGTATGTATGTATATATATATAGAAACTAGTATACATACATATATATATATATATATATATATATATATATATATATATATATATATATGCGTGTGTATGTATGTATATATATATAGAAACTAGTATATATATATATATATATATATATATATATATATATATATATATATATATATATATATATATATATATATATATATATATATATATATATACAGCAATCGTCCGCGCATGTTCATAAATTTGTTTGAGTTATAAATCGCAAAAGAAATTAGGGTGTGGTTGAAGGATCATAGAAAGAGAAGCTAAGGTGAGAAAATTTCACATTCCATGACATCACCGAGTGAATAAATGAGATAAAGGTGTACCTTGATACATATGGGACATATTTCAGTGTAAGAAATGATGTTACGGGAAGAGGTAACCCCAACTGTAACCCACACAGAAAGACTTGTAAGCTAACTATGTGTACATGGTGATCAAGTGAATACGAGATAAGAACTACTGATACTGATGGAAAGTTGTTTTGGTTCATCGAGAACGACAACAACAACAACAACAACAACAACAACAACAACAACAACAACAACAACAACAATAACATTAATATAAAAGTACCCAACCATAAAATTTTACGCCTTTGTTGAGAGTTTTTATTAGTAAATAAAATACATTTATTACTACATCTATTGCAAAACTTTAGAGGAAAGTTACTGCACATTAGACCACAAAATAACTATTTTCCGAAAAACAAACGATAATCTTGCAACACTCACATCACGAATGAATAAAGTGATATATGAAGAAAATGAATACTGGAATGATGTGTAGTATTTGAAGCTGGGTTTTCTATATTAACACGACATATAAAAGCACTTCAAGCGAAGCCTTTGAAGGTGAAAAGGGAGCTTTAAATACCAAGTAAATAACTGAAATGAAGCTGATAATTTATATCTTAAACATAAGTATAAAAAGTTGTGAAATTAGAAGTAATTTTAAATGAAATAGCAAAAGAGGTTGTCATTACAATTAAAATAAAGGAACAATACGCAAACACTTATTTGAAGAAAAAGTAAAATAGTAGTAACAATAATAACACCATTAACATTTTGATACATTACATCTAGTTACCACATAAAAAATATGTTGAACACCAGCAATTCTAAACTTTATATCTAATTTATCGTTGGCTGTAGCTTCTCCATTATAGTTTATTTACTTTAATTTTTCACCAATATCAAATTCACCTGATATTAATTATATCCAAGCAATGCCTGGCTATTTACGACAACAAGGTCTCCCTGCTAATAATCTTTTCCTGCAACGTCATTTGCCTGTAACTGCGTCACACTTCAAGAACTTTATAAACCAAAAATGATTTCAGTCAATCTTCCGAACCAAATCATGTCCCGTCCAAAATATTGTTAATATTTATAAATTCATGAAAATTTAGATGAAATCTATCAAATTCATATTTACTCTCTCTCTCTCTCTCTCTCTCTCTCTCTCTCTCTCTCTCTCTCTCTCTCTCTCTCTCTCTCTCTCTCTCTCTCAAGTCGTCCTTATCTTCAATAACTCTACAACTGCTGAGTCAGGGATTCAAGAGGTCAGGGCTAACCGTCGGCCGACGCGTCCTGCCTTTTTTAGATCACATACTGCAGTATCACAGAGTATCAGATTAGCTTATTATAGACTTCAGCATGGTGTCCTGCAACCAGGATATTTCGAAATATCCTGTTACACAAAGCTCATCATGCTGTGTCCTCCTCTGTGGTAGTCCCAAGAGAAGGTAGTAAGAGAGGTCATTGAGAATACCTGGTTGATTTATCTCTCTCTCTCTCTCTCTCTCTCTCTCTCTCTCTCTCTCTCTCTCTCTCTCTCTCTCTCTCTCTCTCTCTGAATGATAATAGTGGTGCCGACGATTGCCTGGCTCCTAATCCCCAAAGTTTCTTTACTATTCATGTAGATATACAAAAAACACTATCTCGAATGAAAACATGGCTTATTGTATGAATGTTGACGTCGGTATGTAACAATATAATGATAAACAAGAAAGGAAACTCTCAATGAAGTAAGTGATTACAAACATATATATATATATATATATATATATATATATATATATATATATATATATATATATATATATATATATATATATATATATATATATATATATGTAGTAGATTAGATAGGGCACCAGTCACCCGTTGAGATACTACCGCTAGCGAGTTATGGGGTCTTTTGACTTGACCAGACATTGGATCCTTCTCTCTGGTTACGGTTCATTTTCCCTTTGTCTACACACACACACACACACACACACACACACACACACACACACACTGAATAGTCTGGCCTATTCTTTACATATTTTCCTCTGTACTCATACACCTAACAACAATGAGATTACCAAAGAATTCATCTTCTCTCAAGGGGTTAACTACTGCACTGTAATTGTTCAGTGGCCACTTTCCTCTTGGTAAGGGTAGAAGAGACTCTTTAGCTATGGTAAGCAACTCTTCTAGAAGAAGGACACTCCAAAATCAAACCATTGTTCTCTAGTCTTGGGTAGTGCCATATCCTCTGTACCATAGTCTTCAACTGTCTTGGGTTAGAGTTCTCTTGCTTGAGGGTACACTTGGGCACACTATTTTGTCCTATTTCTCTTCCTCTTGCTTTGTTAAAGTTTTTTATAGTTTACATAGGAGATATTTACTTTGATGTTACTCTTAAGATATTTTATTTTTCCTTGTTTCCTTTCCTCACTGGGCTATTTTCCCTGTTGGTGCCCCTGGGCTTATAGCATTCTGCTTTCCAACTACGGTTGTAGCTTAGCAAGTAATAATAATAATAATAATAATAATAATAATAATAATACGTATATATAAATATTTACATATATATACACACATACTTACATAATATATATATATATATATATATATATATATATATATATATATATATATATATATATATATATATATACACACACAAATAATACGTATATATATATATATATATATATATATATATATATATATATATATATATATATACATATATATATATATATACATATTACATATTTTTATGGACAAGTATATTATATTTACATATATATATATATATATATATATATATATATATATATATATATATATATATTATATATAAATATATATATATATACATATATATATATATATATATATATATATATATATATATATATATATATATATATATATATACAATAAGCACATGCATATATACATATATGTAACAAATATATATTTACATATAACATACTATAATATATATATACATACATATATATATATATATATATATATATATATATATATATATATATATATATATATATATATATATGTGTGTGTGTGTGTGTGTGCGTGTATGTATATATATAAATTATAGCATAAAAACATATTTAGACATATATGTATATATGACCATATACATACATACACAGTATACTGCGTGTATATATATATATATATATATATATATATATATATATATATATATATATATATATATATATATATAGTATATATATATATATATATATATATATATATATATATATATATATATATATATATATATATATATATATATATATATATAGTGATATAGGAAATACCCTTGCCAATAGAAATAATGAAGCACATTAGCCACTACTAAAAGTAACAGCAGGAGAAGTAAAGAAAACATGTAAAGGTATGAAAAGGGGCGAAGCACCAGGAGATGGCCTGACAATTAATCTAATAATAGCGGGAGGAGATTTCATAGTAGTAAAGAATGCTTTATTCATACAGCTTGGAAATGCTTATAAATTCCTAAAAAGTGAGACACAAAAGATCTGAAAAATTACCGCGCAATATGTATACTCTCAGTAATATAATAAATATTTACATTGATAATATTAGGCTAAATATAAAGACAGCTACACTTAATTATGCAAGACTAA
Organism: Palaemon carinicauda; assembly: GCF_036898095.1. Lineage (NCBI taxonomy): Eukaryota > Metazoa > Arthropoda > Malacostraca > Decapoda > Palaemonidae > Palaemon > Palaemon carinicauda. The sequence goes on from NC_090757.1 coordinate 15,226,370, forward strand.
AGCCAGGTTTTAGAAGCGGGTATTCAACGTCTGACCATTTCCATGTAATTATTCTGCTAATAGTAAATTTTACAGAGTATGACAAACCACCATATATGGCATTTGTAAACCAAGAGAAAGTTTTTGATTCAGTCAAAAGTTCTGCAATAATGAAAGCCCTTCAAATATAAGGAATAGATAAATAATATGTTTAAACACTTGAAGACATCTGTATGGGAAGTAAGGAATATTATAATAAAGAAAAAAGAATCGTAAGACTGAGCATGATTATTGGTAAAACTAAGATAATATTAAATGCAAATACAGCGAGACTACATGTAAGGGTTATGTACGAGCCTCTGGATTGTTAAAAAATATACGCATTTAAAGAACGTTCCCCAGACGTATTTCATTTCATGTATCTATATAAAGATTATGTATTTATCGAAGATTATGAATATATACACTGTATTACTATATATATATATATATATATATATATATATATATATATATA
>NC_090757.1:15234365-15236354 GCF_036898095.1 Palaemon carinicauda
TGACTTGTCATAAAAAAACTTACCCAAGCATACTCTATTAGCGTATTATTTATTATTGTTATTACTAGCCAAGCTACAACTCTAGTTGGAAAAGCAAGATACTGCTCCAACAGGGAAAATAGCCTAATGAGGAAAGGAAATAAGGAAATTAATAAATGATATCAGAAGTAATTAAAAGTTAAAAAAATATTTTAAAAAACATTAAAAGATAATTAACATATAAACTATAAAAAGGCTTATGTCAGCTTGTTCAACATAAAAACATTTGCTGTAAGTTTGAACTTTTGAAGTTCTACTAATTCAACTGTGTAGTATGAAGCCTCATGATGGAGAAAGCCTGACCATTAGAATTAACTACATGCCTTGTATAGTTGTACTACTGCACGTAGAAGCCGGTAAAGTATACTAAAGTTACAGCTTTTTTTCCCACTTTATTTTCGCTTACAGAACATACTTTTTTCCGAACAAGGCAGAAGATTAAAGATTTTTGGATTTTAGGACCTAATGCTCAGAGCTATGGTCTGGAGGTCAATTCAGATCCAAGTAGCATCTATGGGGAGGGAGGAGATTGCTGCATAACATTTGAGAAATGAAGATCACGAAACTCCGAGATCAAGATGGAAGAACATCAGTAGCAATGGATATAAAGGTATGTATCCAAGGGTTGAAATGACGCTTTAAATACAGTCTAGTAATACCTATGTTACACTGGGAGGTGTACTGAATGCATTACGGATGTTAAGATTAAGCACAATCTCCACTTTTCATCTGGTCGGATTAGCACAGCAATCAATATCCTTTTAGTTTTCAAATGGACATAAAACTAAAATTAATATTTATTCTATATCCACAGGGATGAATTGAATTGATTTCAAACTGGCCCACCTCTACACAGACAAAACCATTAAGGACATATTAAACCAAAACGTGCTAAAATCTACCCAAACAAAGCCATATTCTGTAAATTATGATTGCAAGAGTCGTAATAGACTTTTATCTCTTTCTGTGGTCTCGAGGTAAAAGGGGCCGACTGTCCTTAGTTGACAAGAAACTCTTATCAAAAATGAGAGTCAAGAGTTTTATATATACAGTATACATACAGTATATATATATATATATATATATATATATATATATATATATATATATATGTGTGTGTGTGTGTGTATGTATGTGTGTATATATATATATATATATATATATATATATATATATATATATATATATATATATATATATATATATATATATATGTATACATATATATATACACATATATATGTATATATGTATAATGCATATATATATATATATATATATATATATATATATATATATATATATATATATGCCTATACAAATGCAGACAGACAACTATAAACGTATAAATATGTAACATATACATACATATATGACATAAATATGTACTGTATGTATGCGTTTATACATACATATATATATATATATATATATATATATATATATATATATATATATATATATATACACATAAGTGTGTGTCTGAAGAATGTAAAAACAATATTCTCGAAATTTCTCGCGATCTAACATGATGTACTATCACTAACAAAGCTCTAACCCACTCGTTTGGAGAGCAACTAAACCTAATGACACCAAAACGAGACAATAAAATCCCACTTATGCCACTCACTGTTCTGTTGTCCTCCTTGAACAATAAGAAGCTGAATACGTCGAGTTTTATGACGTAGCTTAATGTTTGAGATCTCCATTTGTTATCAATCATTTATAGATGTTTGTAATATATATAACCTAAATCACACTTGGCTTCTTGTTCCGTTATCGCGGCAGATATGCTAATGTTATTTTGGCGGGTAGTGGTCTGATTGATTTAACAGATTGAAAATATATTTTTTGAATAAAACGCTATTTTCATTTGTGAATATATTGCTTACAAAAGAAACTAAATCAATTGCGATTCCTGTGTGACTGGTTTCGTTCTTCAATTATTTT
>NC_090757.1:15236854-15241854 GCF_036898095.1 Palaemon carinicauda
TTACAAAAGAAACTACATCAATTGCGATTCCTGTGTGACTGGTTTTGTTCTTCAATTATTTTTCTAAAAAACAGACTTTAAAATCTAGGGTTTAGTTGCTAAAATTTTTTTTATTTTATTTTTCCTATATTGTCTTTTCAAGAATTCATTTTATTCTAATATAAGCTAATTCGAAGATTTTCTGTAATAAGATATGTGTTTTTCCGACATAATAATGGAAGACATATTTTAGTTGCATGTCGGATATTGACCATTATATTACTATTCATTAACTTTTTAACAGTAAGCCCCGAATGTCTCATAAATCATTTTATATAATAAAGTAGAAAATAGATCAAATATTGATGTTATCACAGTTTAGAATGATGTCCTATAGGAGATAGCTATATTACAAATTCTCAATCAAGAGCACAAGTATTTTACGTAGCTTTAAGTGAATTTTATCAATACCTCGATATTTGAATATCATATTAAACTAGATGGGCAATCAGTAGACCGTAGACCTCGACCACGGCAGCTTATTTCTCGACCTTTTGCTTAACCTTGACCTTTGATCTTAACATGAATTAATTGGCGTGAATTTTCATACAATCAAATATGAACCAAGTTTGAAGTGTCTTTGACAACGAGGTCCAAACTTATGGCTGATTACATGAATTGGACATTTTGTTTGACCGTGACCTTGACATTTGACCTTCCAAATATTAATAATTTCCAGATTTTTAAATAGCAGTTAATCCCTGCAAGTTTAATTACTCTACGATTAAAATTGTGGCTAGGATGCTGTACACAAAAACACACAACCAGGGGGTAAAACATAACCTCCTTCCTACATCGTTGGCGGAGGTAATACTACTTCTGTCTTATGTGATAGGCTTTATCAAAGGCCATGTAATCATAATATACAATTCACTTGGAACCATCAGGAAACGTAAATCGGCAGGATTACATAATGCATAATTTACTATTCCACACAACACTGAGAGGACACGTTACATGGAACCATCTTCGAATAACTTGGATGAATAAGAAAGTAACAAAATGTAAAATACATTTTCAAATAAAAACTTGAAGGAAAATATTTCTATAAATTTTGGTTCGACAGAAACATTCTTCTTAATGTGGAATCTAAGCAGTGAGTGCATAACAATTGATTTCAAACAATTACACGAATACAATGAATATATATATATATATATATATATATATATATATATATATATATATATATATATATATATATATATATATATATATATATATATATATATATATATATACAGTATATCATCATCATCTCTTCCACCTATGGACGCGAAGAGCCATGGTTAGATTTCGCCAGTTGCCTCTATATTGAGCTTTCAAATCAATACCTCTCGATTCATCATCTCCCACACCCTGCTTCATAGTCCTCAACCATGTAGGCCTGGCCCTTCCAACTCTTCTAATGCCTTGTGGACATAGTCCTCAGCCATGTAGGCCTGGCCCTTCCAACTCTTCTAATGCCTTGTGGACATAGTCCTCAGCCATGTAGGCCTGGCCCTTTCAACTCTTCTAATGCCTTGTGGACATAGTCCTCAGCCATGTAGGCCTGGCCCTTCCAACTCTTCTAATGCCTTGTGGACATAGTCCTCAGCCATGTAGGCCTGGCCCTTTCAACTCTTCTAATGCCTTGTGGAACCCAGTTAATAGTTTGATGAATTAATCTCTCTTGGGGAGTGCGAAGAGCATGCCCAAACATATCCATCTGCCCTTCACAATGATCTCATCCACATATGGCACTCGAGTAATACCTCTTTGATTTCTAATCATGTCCTGCTATATAACTCCAAATATTCTTCTGATGAATTTGTTCACAAATCTACAAAATCTGTTGGATATTGTTTCATTGTCGTACCATGACCGCTTCTATACAGTAACACCAATCTTACTAGACTGATATATATAGCCTGACTTTTATATGATTTCGGGCGATTTGATTTCCAAATTATACTTAACCTAGCCATTGTCTGATTTGCTTTTATCAATCTTTCATTAAATTCCAATTCTAAAGACCCTGTATTATAGATCATAGTTCGTAAATATTCAAATGACCCTTCCTCATTAATCCTTTCTCCTTTCAGTGACATTTCATCTTCCATTGCATATTCGGTTCTCATCACCTCTCTCTTCTCTTAATCTTGAACCCAAACTTATGCGATATTTCATTCATTCTGGTAAGCAAGCAGGGAATATCCCTTTTGTGTTCTACTAACAAGAACAGCGCCATCAGCATACTCTAGGTAAACTAATTTCCTATTACCAATCCAGTCCACCATCTCCAGCTGTTCTATGCATTACAAATTCCACGAGGAGGATAAACAACATAGGTGACAACACATTCCCTTCGAATATTCTACTGCTCACTGGAAATTCATTTGACAATACTACACTAACATTAATTTTGCACTTGCTAGGCTCATGAACAGACTTAATTAAATTTACATATTTAAGAGAAACTCCATAATAATGCAGTACTATTCACAAGATTGGCCGGTGCCCCTTTCAAAGAACTTTTCATAGTCCACAAATGGCATCAAAGGCTGATTTCTATATTCTATACATTGTTATAAAACATGTCTTAAAATTAATATTTGGTCAGTAAAACGTCTCTCTCTCTCTCTCTCTCTCTCTCTCTCTCTCTCTCTCTCTCTCTCTCTCTCTCTCTCTCTCTCTCTCTCTGTATATATATATATATATATATATATATATATATATATATATATATATATATATATATATATATATACATATATGTATATATATATATATATATATATATATATATATATATATATATATATATATATATATATAAAATCAACAAACAAATCAATGTAAGACCCAAATATTCCAAAAGCAATAGACCACAAATGGAGAACATAATATGGCATTCTACAGCAAAAATATATATCATTTCACTACTTGCTCCATGTTTGGTTTTGTTTTATTAATTCGATGTTGATAAGTCGAGTTTTATGACGTAGTTTAATGTTTGAGATTTCTATTTGTTAAGTGATATTTATAGATATGTGTAAAATATATGCCCTAAATCCCACTTAGCACCGTCTTTTTTATTTCTTATGTAGCCCAAAAGAAGGTTTCTCAAATTCAGCTGTAATGGCTCAATATCAGATTGGATTCATGGGATTTGGGCTATATAACACAGTGCTAGAGGCATATGAAGCCATTCAGCACCCAAATGTAACTGTAGGGAAACCTTGCAGTTATACTAAAGAAGAAATGATTAAGAGTTTGGACGGCAAATGGAAGAAAGGAAGAAGGACCAAAATAAAGTAGAGTGATATAAAGCAAGCGCTTCTAGGGACCGAAGGAACACTGCAGATGCTTAATAGTAACCACAATGCAATAGTTGCATAAACGGCGCTTAGTACTTCTTCCCCTTGTATGATTCAATGTTAGGTTTTTCTTTTATCCAAGGTTCTGTATTTTTTATTTTCAATTTATATTAATAGCCTAAACCTTAATACTTGAATAGTTCTGTTAATTATGTTGCAAAAAAATTCACTTACATCCTTGGTATATTTCCTTTTCAATTACCACTGAAAAAACTTATGATTTTGAAAGGTATTCTTACTTACGAGTAATAATTATTACATAAAAACTCAATTCCGTTATTTGGTGAAATCTCAAATTTCGTATCTAAAGTAATGGTTAAAACTAACCGGTTTTGTTTTAAGCAAAAAAGGGAATTATAGAATGCATACGTTATGGGCATGTTATGATTGATTAACTGTATTTCAAAAGCACAATAAGTAATTGGGTTATAAAAAGTTTTATGAATGGCTGATATATTTTGAGAGCTTTTCATTGAAGAATTAACCTTTGTTGAGATTTCCTCCTTATAATAGTTACCTCTCTCCTCCTTTTTTTACTATATCAATTAGCAATTAATACGTCATTAGTTCCACTTACATAAAAAGCCTAATTACCCCTACATTTAATTTGTCCTCAAGCAGTCTGTACGGACTTGCATGTTGCAATTTTTAATGTGCTATACGTTGCTAAAAAAAACTTACCTGCTCTCCCAGAGAGGTCCCCAATCAATTATTTTGATGACCTTAATTGACTTTTTAATCATTTACTATGACACAATAATGAACATCAATAAAAAATTATTGGATTAAGGGCTTTTATAACTATTTCTCTTAGTTTTCGGTTTTATTTCATTTAAGCTTTTTTTTTTTTTTTTTTTTTTTTTTTTTTTTTTATCTAGGAACAAGAGTAATCGATCTTATTAGAGTGTTTTTATATAGAAATTTCTGTAATTCCAGATAGCAAATTAATAAAGAATGGGATAATTTCTGTGTACTTATCAGCAACCTAAAAAAAAGGGGAAATAATAATAATAATAATAATAATAATAATAATAATAATAATAATAATAATAATCCGTTTTAATTTCCGTATTTTGTTGAAAGCACAAAAGTATTTTCCAAGAGCATTTTGATAAAACATTAAACCAAGATACTTTTCCTATATGAAATATTATTATGGGAAGTTATTACATACACCCTGAGTCCTTGTGAGTTATTAATATTATGGAAAATTATTAAATACACCCTGAATACCATGTGGAATGTTAACATTATGGTTAAGTTGTTGAATACAACCTTATTCTCATGTAAAATGATTATTAAACACACTCCGAGTGTCATGTGAAATATTAACGTTATGTGAAGTTATTAACCACACCCTAGCTCATGAGACATATTAACATTACATGAAGTTATTAACTACACCCTATATCATGTGAAATAACATGTGAAGTTATTAAGTACACCCAGTCTCATGCGAAATAACAATATGTGAAGTTATCACTACATCCTGTCACATGTGAAATATGAACATTACATGAAGTTATTAACTACACCCTGTGTCATGTAAAATATTAACATTAAGACAAGTTATTTACTACACCCTATCTCATTTGAAATATT
>NC_090757.1:15249354-15251854 GCF_036898095.1 Palaemon carinicauda
TGGAGAACAAAGTGAAACGAGAGAAAAACCTGAATGGAAAGATTGTTCGAAAGACCAATAAAGAGGATGAAATGAAGAAAGAATTGTCCGCAGCGAAGGATGACATCTCTTCACTGAAGAAGGAACTTCAGAGGAGAGATTTGGAAAAGGTTAAAAAAGAAGAAGGAGCGGGTGATGAGGGATCACCAGGAAAGGAGAAATGCGGACTTGATAAAACTTCAGTCGTAGAAGGTTGTGAGACTCCAGTAGAAGATGACAATAAAGTAGTCATCGTGAAGGAAGAAAAACATGGAGAAGGAGAAGGACCCACAAGGAAACTTTTGGTAAGGAAACCAAAGAAGATCAAATCTTAGCTCAGGAGAAAAAAGTTTGGTTAGTGGAGAAAACACAAGGCGACCAGATAACTGGAAAGAGATCTTGAGTAATGTCGACAATAAAACTCAGCTCATTGAATTACTCTTGAGGGTTTGGTGCACGGAGGAGAATATACCGAAGGTAGAGAAGAAGAAGCTTATCTTAGTTTGTAAGGGCAAGGCGTACGAACTCAGGGCAGACAATGAGAAGATCACTGCATTTCAAATTTAATCTCTTGACTCAACCCAGGAAGAGAATGATTTACGTGTCATTCTCTATTCAACCTATGCCAAGGATAAAAGATACAAATCTGTTCGGGTTCGAAGTCCAGATAGGGACATATTCTTCATACTTCTGTATTATTCTTCAAACTTAGGTGTGCAACTCATTTTTGACACTGGCACTGGGAATAGAAGGCGATTCATAGATGTCATAGAACTATTGAAAGGGTTCACACCAACTTACTGTGCCTCTCTCCTTGGTCTGCATGCATTCAGTAGATGCAATATGACCAGTTCCTTTAAAGGAATTGTCAAGTTAAAACCGCTGCGAGTTTTACAGAAATGCCCTAAGTACCAAGAAGTCTTCAGTTGCCTAAGGGAGGCATGGGAGGTAACCGATGAAATATTCCTTGCTCTTGAGGATTTCACCTGCACCATGTATTCTGCCAAAACTAAGACAAAGGAAGTTGACCGGCTTCGATACCAAATGCTCGAGTTAAAGTGCAGTTGGCAGTCGCTGGATTCAAAGAAGAATGTTGATCTTTCATCTCTTCAGCCACCAAGAGTGTCTAAATGAGCATATCAGGAGATGAACTATCAGGTTGCGATATGGAAACGTGCCCATTATCCCAAACCTGAGGTCAGGTCCCTCATCATGGTTGGATAATGAAGAATGGAAATCTAGATCCCTGTTGGTTCAAGGGAACTGCACTTCCTACAAGTATGGCTGATATACTTGAGACGATGGACGATGATGAGACGTCTGATGATGAAAGCCTAGATGAAAACAATGAAAGTGATGGAAATTTTGATGATGACTATGAAAGTGATGATAGTGGGTCTGACTTGGACTAAGAAAGTTTCAAGTAACAAGATGGTAGATTTCAGGGTCGAAGGACCAAGGATCCCCCTTGTATCACAAGATATTTCCAATAATTGCCTTTCCATTAATCAAAAGTGGACCCAAAGGTACCCAAGTAGACTATCAAACTTTATGCCTTGCATAGGTTAACTTTTTCCTGTAGCCCAAAGCAACACAGTGTGAATTTTCCCAATGAGGTCTTGCATCATATGAGTATATTGTACATTCATGTACAGTTTTATCTATTTCATTCATGATTTTCGTAACCTTCAAATAAAGCATTTCTGTTGTTGATTTATGTGACTTTCCCCAAATTTACGGACAGACTTGTTGAGACTGCCTTTATTGTATGCTGTAATCTCAAGAACCTGGGTGAGGACACGAATATTATCTCTCTTGCTGCATTCATGGAGGAGTTATAGCCAAGTCAAAATTACGGCGTCCAGAGTGGCGGCCATCTTGAATTTCAGCATGATGTAATTAGTTGACATTGTTGAGAATGCTTTTTTTGGATTCTCTGACCCCAAAACCTGAGAAAACACACCAAAATAATTTCCGTAGCCCCTCTGTAAGAAGAGTTAGGAGCTTTATCAGTTTTTACGATTTTGAGGCTAAAAAAAGACAAATTTGAAAATTGACTTTTTTACATAATATCTCATTTCCATGATTTGGCCAATAAGTACACTTAATGGGTATCATTCTATTTCTTGAGGTCTATAGAGATGAAATAAGGCAGAAAAAGTCATTAGATATTGGTCTGGCTGGTCCTGGGGTTACATTTATGGAGGTGCCTAAAATTTTCACTTGACCCCAAATTTGGTGACCTTTTGACCTCTGGTGATCTAATTATTAAACATAATTACAAATTGTCTATTTTATCTGTTAGAGAGGCCCAAAGCAAACATTTTGATATGTCATTTATCTTTCTTTGACCATTCAGTCCGGAGTTATGTTTAATTTGGTTTCCCCTACCCCAAAATTGGTAGCAGCAAAATTCGATGATGTCATCGAAGAAAGTGGCCCAGTAGTGATAGTGCGTCCCTATTTTTTCAATGGGAACATT
>NC_090757.1:15254354-15256854 GCF_036898095.1 Palaemon carinicauda
AGATAACGAAGTAAATATGCGAAAGACTGATTGAACAAATATCGAGAGTAATGGATTTTTTGAAGAGCTTACCGGGGGAGCACTTTTACGGTGTTGGACATCAGGACATGAAACGACAAATAAAATCGTAATAATACGAATCCTCAATGCTAAGGAAATATTTCCTTTTCCCTTGGGAAGGGTGAAGCCAGCTAGACTTGGACCTTTGAGCATTGAGCAACCGTCACCAGGGAAGGGGGTTCGCTTGGAAGTGAGCGACTTGCCCAGAAAATTTGATTGATTGACTGATTGATTAGGAGTTTTTTGTCACCCTGATATCTAAGGTTATTGACGGTGAACCAGATAATTTGAGTAAACAATGTGTTGATAGGCCGCAGTGTGTAATTTTGTGGAAAGAGAGAGAGAGAGAGAGAGAGAGAGAGAGGAGAGAGAGAGAGAGAGAGAGAGAGAGAGAGAGAGAGAGAGAGAGAGAGAGAATGCTTAAGAAAATGCAAACGAGAGATATTTCCGTGTTATGAACATTAATATGAATAGTCAGTTCCAATATTATTAAAGAAAATTTTATATAGGAATAGGATAGGAAAATTCAAATAAAAAGTTATGATAAAATCTTTTGATGAATTAGTTTCGAAATAATATTAGATTACATTTCTTGAAAGAATAAAAATGTTATCTCGCTTCATCGCATTTCTTTGAGTGATATCGGTAATTTCCCTCCTCCGCACATGTTAACCATCCTAACGATGTCTCGGTTGTTTAACCTCGGCCACCTTTCAGGGCAAGAGGGGCATGATCTCTCCAAGCCAGGTCTGGCCAGGCGACACCGGTTTTGTTGCTGGGTGTACATATGAATATTAAATTTAGTGTGCAATAACGACTGGACTGCGAGTTACTTATTTCATCCAAAGGTTTACAGTCGCCTAGCCTCTAACTTTTTAACGACACGTAACGGTCCTAAGGACGAGATTTAGCATCTAAAATATCTTTCGGACGGTATGAGAACTATAGTACTAGTAACAATGAGAAGGATTCATAGTGTCGCATAAATAACGAACCTTGTCATACTTTTCGATTTTTTTTATCTCAAAATGTCAATGATTTTATTCAAATGACTCATGCTATTTGTGTACATCTAATTAAAACCTTTGGCGACTAAAATGAAAACAAAACAGTCAGGAAAAACTCTCAAGGTGATAATCGTTAGCAATCAAATTTTCATAAATCTAACTTTATTTAGTTGACAAGTCATCTGCATATTCAAATAACTTTTCCTGATGAATACTATTTCTCGGACATTCCTGTCAATCTTATAATGTCTTAGAAATATATGTAAAATCCCTTTATTCTTTAAAGCTTTAACTACAAAGGTTTTTTAATTTGGTTAACTGCACCTTTTTGCCATTTCTCGGCTTCTTTATGCCCTATTGATGCATAAAATATCCAATGCATTTTCAAACTTTGGTTTTTAGGTCAAGCTGATTCATTCAGTGATCTTTTTTTTTTTCTTTTTTTTCCTAATTTCATCATAGTAACATGGACCAAGGTGAAAGCTTGTAAATAACAGTTATGGCTATTCCACACAAACATTAGTATCTAGTGCATGATTTCAGTCATGTGATAATATTCCGAAATATATATGATCATATTGTTAGTTTCATCTTTGACACTGGATATTAAAAACAGAATATTAGCAAAAGAGAACAATCGCGTTCTGGCAAAAGCAGACGGCAAAAATCTCATTGTTTTCAGAATTTTCAAGTTTACTGTTGTAACAATACATAATTCTTTAACTGTTAGAGTCTTCTATATAGAATCATGTAAGCAGTAACCCTATAAAGTAGAAGAATTGTTTATTTTTAAAATGGTAGTTTCCTTAGATGTTAAAATAACAGATTATTAAGATGTTACTAAAGATAAAGACTATCAACAATCAATGTCGTCTTAACAACCCATACCATTCCCTTCCCTCGGTTCACAGCTTTGGTTGCACGTTGCATAAGATTTAAAAATCATGGTGTCTAAAAAAATTAAAATAAGTAAATGTGTCTAAAAAAGCTGCAAATGAGTAAATGTCTAAAAAAAAAAAAGAACTGTAAATAAGTAAATGTCTATAAAAAAGAGAACTGCAAATAAGTAAATGTCTAAAAAAAAAAAATCAAATAAGTAAATGTAAATGTTTTTCATGGAGGTCATTTGAGTTTTAAAAGTAGTCCACTAGGATGTTTCAAAACCATTAACTCAAATAAAACTTAAACATTAACCACTTAAAACCAGGTATTTAATAACAAAGAACACACAGCCAGAGATTAAATGGCAATGCTTTTAATAGCTTTATGTTCAAAACTCTTGTCCGGAAAAAGAGAAATTACGAAGGCCGTTTATGAAAAACAGCGAACCGTTAAAGCTCAATGTTTTGCAACGCTGTTGCAGAATTTAATCCCAGACAAAATAATTCGACAGACAATCGCCATCTTCAATGGCCAACAGCTAATGAATCAAA
>NC_090757.1:15261854-15264354 GCF_036898095.1 Palaemon carinicauda
CACAAAAATTATTGAGTTAAAAAATCACATTACGCACCAGACACGTCTCTCTAACATAATATAAAAAAAGTCACTGAATGTAAAAATAACTCCACACACGATAAGAAAAAAAAAAAAAAAAGGATATATTTTGGAAACTTTGAGAGAGCTTATAGAGGAACCCAGTGTATACCATTAAGGCTTCCTTCATAATTCGGGTGATTTGCAAACACGCTAGAAAGTAATCTGCCATGTTGTGTGCTTGTATTTACCGTCGTCACTCACTGGTGTTTGGGAAATGTCCAACGCTGGTCAACATATAATTGAGACATTTCCTGAAAATTGAGACATTTCCTGAAAATTTTCGCAAGTAAGTTATTTTAGAAATTACGGGTTAAATCTGTAAATGCATGCGGGCCGTTTGACCTCCGAAACAGGGATTTTAATGGCTTGCTCATTTGCTTGAATAGAATTTTGACGCACAACGAAGTTTTCGAGCGTTTTCGTTATCTATTTTTTTTCACTTTAGCTGAAACAGCATTTTTAGTATTTGTATTTTACTATTCTGAGAAAATTAAACATTATATTTTTTCAATAACTGCTGCTCTCTCTCTCTCTCTCTCTCTCTCTCTCTCTCTCTCTCTCTCTCATATATATATATATATATATATATATAGATAGATAGATAGATAGATAGATAGATACTAAAAATCTACTTTCTTATTAAAAAACTGAATTATCAAAGAAATAGTAACAGAGAAAGGAAACCTTTTTATGATTTTCGTTAGAGCGAAGGTGTAACTGTAAAAGGTTGAATTATACTACAAACAAGATTATAATAATGGCACCAAAATCTTGAATGAACCCTAAGGTGCAGATATCTTCCAAACTAAAAGCCTGTTTTGTTTCTGTTGGATTCAAATAGCGATTTTGGTATCTTACAGTTACATGACAAAGGTAGTTGCAATTAAGTTTTAAAAAAGAAATCCTTGCGCTCGTAGCTTTATCGTAAAAGGCATAGAGACATAGACCATTAGGATTGTAATCTTATCTAAGAGGAAATAAATATTGAGAATATGAAGGTTGGCCCTTTCTGGTATCATCAACTCTAAGGGGAAAGGGCGTAAGAAAAAGAAAAAAAGGAGGAAATAAAGAACTAAACCTATGCCGGTATATATATATATATATATATATATATAAAAGGCACTTTTATAAAGCTTATGGGATTTTACATCTGCTTAAAAAAACAACGCATTTACGAAAATATCCTTACAGTTTAATGTTCTTTAGCACATTGATGTCTTTATTAAAGATATTTCTCACGAAAATGGACCAAAAAAAAAAAAAAAAAAAAAAAAAAAAAAGGCCCTCTCATTCATCCGCCTCCTTCGCATGTCAAAATATCAAGAGGGTAATACCAAAAGGCTATCTCCTTAAGCGCTTCCTAACCACCTGCAAGCTTTCTTAGAACTGGTCAATACCCAAGAGGGTACGCAGGGTACATTATGCCATGATTCAGATTCCCTCCGATAACTACTGAAGACACATGACCGAATATCCATTGCAATAGACAATAACGGTGCTAAGGCGTTTGTCGGTTTTAATTGCTAAGTGACTGCATAGTAGCAAAGTTTTCTCCTGCAATCATTTATCTGCTTCTCAATCTGTACTTAACTCCTCGATCGATGTCCAATCGATGTTATCTCATCTCCTGTTTCCACATATGATTCAAGGACTTTGGTTAAGTTTTAAATCAATTTGGCCGGAGGGCTCTCTTGCACGAATTAGTGTTTATTTTCTTTATTTTTTTTTTTTGGAGGTGGGGGGTGGGGGGGGGGAGTTGGGAAATTAGTTTGTGTGGGCATCTTTAAGTGGTTTGCATTGTGTGGGAAGAGGAGTTGAGAGAGAGATCAGAGAGGGAACGGTAATGAAGAATTTGGGGATACCAAAACCGTAACCACGCATGATCAGGTTTGTTAAGGGAAAAAAAAGACCCAAAGGTTTTGTTAAACACTTTCATTATTATAACTCTGGCGCGAAACGAACCAGTGGTAGTATACGGCCCTGTGAGTGACTCAGCTTGTAAGTCCGTTCAGTCATTTGTGAAAGATGCAGAGGGGCGATTTTCTGTTACAGAAGACCAGCCAACAGAACTAACGGGCGCAGAAAACTGATGAGTTTTACTGGGGTCATTGGCGTACTATACTGACGGTTGCCTTCAAATGACTTGAGTGAAAGTGGACTTTATTATTCTAATCTAATCTGTAATACCGTTATTAGACTGGATTCTGGTCATTAAGACAAGTGCCTTTTCTTGAAACCTCTTGAAAACGGGATTTTTGCTTCAATGCAAATTATGTAGCAATACAAAACAACAGTGAAAATTTTTTGCTAATTACGCATTTTTTCACAGGCGACAGACACTAATTTGTTGATTACACAGAAAATGAAATTCTTAAAGCCGTCTGTGATCCACTTTACTGCCTAGAGAATTTATAAATAACATAGTTTACATAGAAGG
>NC_090757.1:15269354-15276854 GCF_036898095.1 Palaemon carinicauda
GATAAGGTATCCGCATAGGCTATATGTGCATAATTTATATGATATATTTCAATACATTCGTATGATTTATATATAAAATATCTAATATGTATATAGATGTACATATATACATACAGTATATACTTAAATGTACATTATGTATGTATGTAAATGTATTATACATTTTTGTATACACATATGTGTATATACATATAATTTACATTACGTTATTGACATGTGTATAATATGTAATATATATATATATATATATATATATGTATATATATGTGTATATATATACATATAAATATATATATATATATATATATATACATATCTATATATATACATACACACATCATATAAATGTATATATATAGGTAATAATAATAATAATAATAATAATAATAATAATAATGATGATGATGATGATGATGATGATAATAAACAAAATATGTGCAAGACTGTCAGAAATTTTGAGATATGATAACTAATTTTGAAAGCTTCTTGTAAATAGCTAGGAAAATATGTGACTTCTGCACCTAGCAATGAAACAAAAACTCAGTGCTGTTCATATTTCTAAAACATACCAACAATGACAAGAACATTTCCCTCGTAGGAAAAACAATCTTCACTTTATATTAAGATTATAATTTCCACTAAATTTACGATTCTTATTTTATGCATTAAGTTCCCTATTGCTATAAATATTTTCCCAAATAATTTCGGTAACATTTATTAGCAGTTGGTATGGGTTGTACAATCCAATCTCTCTTTAGACAAAAAATATGGAATACTCTATGAATACTAAATAAATAAATAAAATAAAAGTGTATATTCTTTTGAAAAACGTTAATATGTTAAACGTCATCTACGAAAACGCTAAGTTGCATTTTAAATCGAAATTGTGAATATACTCTATTGCTCAAAAACTAAATACTTATCAAGAAAACAACATGAAAGTATGCATATTTGCAAGATGCCACAGAAATTCTCAGTCCGAATTTAAATTAGCCGTCATGAAACTAATAGCTTCTTCCTGAAATGTTAATTAAAAATCTTCGCTCAGCATTTATAATTAGCGTAATCATCACTTTTATTTATGTGGTAGTAAGATGCCAGCCTTCCAAGATTTTAATATTTGAAGATTTGTATTTACAGATATGCTTTTGGCCTTTTTTTTTTTACCAAGAAAGAAACAGAGTCGAAAGAATAGAATAGTAAATGGTCGAAGAAAAGATATATAGAAAGAACACTTTACAATGATATGTTTTTAGATGATGACGATGATACTACTACTACTACTACTACTACTACTACTACTACTACTACTACTAATTGATATATTCAGCATTGTGCTAGCGTTATTACAAATTGAAGATATATTTAATTAACATTGATATGTTTTTAGATGATGACGATGATACTACTACTACTACTACTACTACTACTACTACTACTACTACTACTACTACTACTACTAATTGATATATTCAGCATTGTGCTAGCGTTATTACGCATTGAAGATATATTCAATTAACAATGGAGTTCACCAGGCTAACTCATGGTGTCAAACGTAAATGCCGAGTTCAGATTGTTAATTAAAGGATTTACAAAGCAAAAATTTTTCTGTTTTAATGGGAACCCGAGTGTGTCTTTACAATATAACTATTTTTACTTGATGCTTAGGAATTATAGTTTAACTATTCATGGTAAAATTGCGCGTTGTAGATTTTTTTTTTTACTAGTATTCATATCATGGCTGAGGACTAATGAAGCGTGACGTAGGAGATGCTGAATAGAGAAGTATTGATTTAAGAGCTCAAGGTAAACACTACTGGCGAAATCTAAGCAAGACCCTTTGTGTCAATAGGCGTAGATAATGATGATTCATATAGTGAAACCAGAATTTATGTTTCTCATTTCATATAGAAATTAAGGTTTCGAGTTTATGTCTATTTTGTAATTTTTTACACGATTCCAAACATTTGACGAGAAGCCGAGGACTCCATGCTTACCCTTTTTATCATTGAGAGTTCCTGACTCTAATTTTGTAATATTTATTAAAGTTTATTATGCTCAAGATGACTCTTGTTCTCATTAATTATAATCTTGAGGTGCGAATGAAAATAACATTATTCAATTACAGTGTTGTAAATTTTAGGAAAACAATTGGTAAATCTATAAAAACAACTATGAAGAAACCTAGAAGTCATGTTTAAAATGCACAGCCAGTTACAACGGTTATACGTATGAAATGCAACTTATATTTTACGTCACCCAAAAAATACAATTCCAGTTCCAGTACAAAAGACCTGATTTCAATTAAACCCCTCCACATCCTTTGATATAAATAAAAGCTATACATATATATATATATATATATATACACACACACATATATATATATATATATATACACACATGTATACATAAAAATTATATATGAATAAATATATGCACAATATATACAGTAATAAAATGCATTTTAACAATAGTTTTATTATAAGCTACTAAAATAGGGACTAAGAATTGAATGGTCCTTACTTCTCTTCCAATTCAACCTAAAGAAAAAGAAATCTAATGTTATATAATTCGTGGTCATTCTAAACAAACATAAAAATATATTGCTGATCTCCCGGGGTTCTCAAAGTCCTTATCGAAATTAAGACGTCCTGCTGGTCCTGCTAGACCACTCTCAAGCCTCGGATGAATATTCTTTCAACAGGCCTTTATTTATATTATTATCAGCGCCAGGTGATCGACAGGTGCTAAAAGCAATTACCGATGCTACAGTAATTACCTGTTCGCAAGCAGGAAACACTTCAATCAGTTGCGGAGAATAAGTTCGACGAATGTTTATGGGGATCTGCATGCAATGCATGTGGTGCGTGTATGATCTAATGCCGAAGACTAGTAAACTTATACAATGTATATACATATATTTACACATACACACACACATATATATACATATATATATTGTATATATATATATATATATATATATATATATCATTTAATGAATCTAGCCAATAAATCCTTTAAGGGTTCAAGTCAGTCTATGGAGACGACTGGCGAGATCTATATGAGGCCCTTTGGGTCAATAAGCGTAGGAGGAGATGATGATGATGATGATGATATAAATATATCATGTACAAACATTTACATACTTATATATATACATATATATAATATATTCATACTGTATATATGTATATATTATATATTCAAAGAGAGAGAGAGAGAGAGAGAGAGAGAGAGAGAGAGAGAGAGAGAGAGAGAGAGAGAGAGAATTTATTACATTAATATTATCCTCATGAACATCATCATGATTAGAAGTGACAGATGTTGAAAGGAAAACAAAAGACGCGTAGCACAGATTTCAGTATTTTCTTAGAAGTGTTTGAAGTTAAGAAAAGTGAGATTATTGTAAAAAAAAAGAAATCCCCTGAAATATAAAACTGTTCTTTATATCATCTATGAGGAAGACATAAAAGAATAAACATGATTATCTTGATTGCCAGGCAACCTACATCAGACAAGTTATCCTAACAAAGAATTTAATATCCTTTTCAGCATTGCACAAAATTATAAAGCAAAACATGTATAAAAAGAAATGGGCTCTGTACACAAATGAACACTTGTAATGTTGTAGTTCAATGCCAAAAACAGAAAAACAAGTGAGCAAGTCCTGAACGCGGACATGGTCCTCGTAGAGGACATACCTCCGCCAAGGTGACCTAGAGCGCCATATGTCCTAGAATCATGAATTGATGTGACTTCGACCTTCACATGACCTTGACCTTCACGTGACCTTCAAGTGACCTTGACCTTCACGTGACCTTGACCTTCACATGACCTTGGCTTCAAGTGACCTTGATCTTCAAATGTACTTGACCTTCACGTGACCTTGACCTTCAGGTGACCTTGACCTTCACGTGACCTTGACCTTCACGTGACCTTGACCTTCAAGTGACCTGCTTGACTTTTGACCTTCAAGTGATCTTTGTTCATTTGCCACTGATACTTAATATGACATTGATATAATGCACCAATATGACCTTGACCTTTGACCTTTATAAATTTGAACATCACCCATGGGTTGCGCCTGGACTAGGACTTCCCTGTTGGCTTATGCAAAAGTCAGTGCTTTATTTCTGTCTCTTGATATGGCCACTTATGTCATAGTGACACCAGTGACCCCTGTGACCTTGACCTTGGGGTGACCTTGACCAAAATTTAATCAGTTCTTCCATACACATTGGGGAACTACTTGGCCAAGTTTGAAGTGATTCCGTGTAGAAATGTGGCCTCTACGTTGTCCACAGACAGACAGACAAACAGAGAAACAAACAAACCGAACCGAAAACATACCCTCCTGGCGGAGGTAAAAAGTCAAGGCTAACGTAACCTAATGAAGTAACTTTAAAAAAAAAAATAAAAAATAAAATAGTAGGCTTATTTGAACAACAAATGTGGTGTCTTATCTACGTCGTGACCAGGATTGACCATTGTAGTTCGTCTAATGAAGAATTCGTGGGAATTCGAGGCCTATTTAAGGCTAGAATAAGATTTACACCACCTGGGGAGACATCTTACTAACTTCAATTATATAATTAAAATAGGATATAATAGGAGTATAAATTAGTATAATTATTATCAATATCATTATTATATTTCCCCCTTTAATTGCCTCTAGAAATGTTTGCAAGGACATTAGCGTTATTGGTATTATCATCGACTTTTCTCTATCAATAATCTAACGATTTGTAAGGTTCAAATATCACTGTAAATGGAGCTAAGATTAATAGTTTTATACAATTAACGTGAATCAAAATTCAAATTTAATATTGGAATACAACCAAAATAGAATAACTAAATAATTGATACCAAATTATGTGTTCGTAAATATGTTAGAAGAGGCAAATCAGTACAACCTTCCTCTTCTGGTGATAGCAAATGTATGAATCCTTTACGAGAGTAATTACATTGGTAGAATAACGATAAGTAAGCTGGTATGTCATCACCAAAGCTGCATGTTTTCCGTGAGTTGGCGACTTTACAAGCAAATGCTACACAGATATACTATATATATGGGTAGTAGGTTGGCCTGGGCACCAACCGCCCGTTGAGATACTAGCGCTAGAGAGTTATGGGGTCCTTTGACTGGCCAGACAGTACTACATAGGACCCTTCTCTCTGGTTACGGTTCTTTCCCTTTGCCTACACAGACAGCGAATAGTCTGGCCTATTCTTTACAGATTCTCCTATGTCCTCATACACCTGACAACACTGAGATTGCCAAATAATTCTTCTTCACCCAAGGGGTTAACTACTGTACTGTAATTGTTCAGTGGCTACTTTCCTCTTGGTAAGGGTAGAAGAGACTCTTCAGCTATGGTAAGCAGCTCTTCTAGGAGAAAGACACTCTAAAATCAAACCAATGTTCTCTAGTCTAGGGTAGTGCCATAGCCTCTGTACCATGGTCTTCCACTGTCTTGGGTTAGAGTTCTCTTGCTTGAGGGTACACTCGGGCACACTGCTATCTAGTTTCTCTTCCTCTTGTTTTGTTAAAGTTTTTATAGTTTTTATAGCAAATAATTATTTTAATGTTGTTACTATACTTGAAATATTTTATTTTTCTTTATTTCCTTTCCTCACTGGGCTATTTTCCCTGTTGGGGCCCCTGGGCTTATGGCATCCTGCTTTTCCAACTAGGGTTGTAGCTTAGCATTTAATAATAAAAATAATAATATTAATGATAATAATATATATATATATATATATATATGTATATATATATATATATATATATATGTATATATATATATATATATATATATATATATATATATAATATATAACATGTGTTCAAATATGTTTATATCTAAACCTATATAACTTGTATATATATGTATGCTTAAAAATATATATGCGTAAAACTCATAGAAACAAGTGATGCTCAGGTGCAATAAACAGCTGCGATAAACAAAAACACTAAATGAAACCTGACGCTTGTGTCTCACGACAGCATCAAGAGGACTGGTTTATTGTTATAGAATCTCGTAGTATACAGTATATGGTACAGTGAACCAAATCATACATAAAAGAAAAAGAAACATTTGTAGAATGAATCACTAGAGAAAAAGGTCGTCTGTGAGAGGAACTCATCATATCCCATTAAGCAGGTGGGATAATGAGAGAGGTCATCCCACCTGCCTAATGGGACAGGGATTCCTCCCACGACCCACATGTGTTGTCTTCCAAATATATGTGTCTTATTTCTCTGATGATTTATTGCAGCATTTATGATCGTGATAACTGTAGCATGTATACTGTATTGTGAAGTTCTCTATCAATAAATATATATAAATATCAATAAATATTCATATATATATATTTATATATATAAATATAAATATATATATATATATATATTATATATATATATATATATATATATATATATATATATATATATATATATATATATATATATATATATTCATATATACACATACACAAATATATATATGTATAGACACACACACACACTCACATATATATATATATATATATATATATATATATATATATATATATATATATATATGTATATATATATGTATATGAATATATATATGTATATACATATATGTATATATATATATAAATTTATATATATAATATTATATATATATATATATATATATATATATATATATATATATATATATATATATATATATATATATATTTATATAGGTTATATATACAGTGTATATACATATATATACACATTTATATATATAAAGCAATAATATACATAAACTATATATATATGTATATATACGCATATAATCATACACAAACACACCCACACACACATAAATATATATATATATATATATATATATATATATATATATATATATATAATATATATATATATATAAACACACACATGCAAAATAGGACGAAAAAGCGACAGAGGAACAAGTGGATGGAAATTACGGAAATTATCAATACAAAAGTAAAGGATATGTTAAGTATTCAATTAAAATAAATAAATACAACAAACGGATACATATTTCTCCACCAAGTTCAAAACAAGATACGAATGAACAATCATAATTTTTCATACCAATGTTTTATTTTGAGAGAGAGAGAGAGAGAGAGAGAGAGAGAGAGAGAGAGAGAGAGAGAGAGAGAGAGAGAGAGAGAGAGAGAGAGAGCCATAGCTTCACATAGCAAATTATGCCGGGGCTCATATTACGAGCGAGCGCTTGGCCATAAAAATACCGCCTTTACCTGTATTTAATCAATGGGCAGTCGTAAAATACCCAAAACAAAGAGCACGTGCCGTGAAACGCTGTGTTTGAATGGTTCTCTTGATTTAAGGCGGTTGGTTGAAAAAGGGGGATATTGAATTCTGGGTCAGCATCAAAGGTAACTTTAAATGTAAATACATGAATTACTGTATGGATCGGAAACGTAAAAAGACACAAAAATGAAGCA